>NC_056733.1:503612314-503917314 GCF_019279795.1 Protopterus annectens
TGCTATTTTACTTAGCTCAAGGGCAGTCAACACTGTAATCAACAATGCATGCCTAAATGTAATTCCTTTATAATTATGTATGATTGAGCCAAGCACTAAGCATACAGTGTAAACAGATGAATTATTTTTTTAAATACATTTTCTTTTTAAAATCAGCATTGCATTGCAAAATGTAAAGCTGGTTGAATAAGTGATCTTCACAACAGCAGCATCCCATCAAGCAACACAATGAATTCAGATATGTTTATGATACCTAATCTTTTGGTGATTTGTTTACTTATAGGAAATGTACTCATTCAATCTTTAGAATGTATCATATACCTATAATAAATCCATTTTTGACTGAATAATAGTCATAGCTGCTATGAATAATAAAAAACACTCCATTACTCTTTAATGCTTTATTAATAGAAAGATTTATGTAGGAGGGCAGATGCAGACACTTTTGTTTTGTTTTGTTTTTTACTACAACCCAGATGATCTGAGATAAATTAGCAGACCAGGTACTGGAAAGCCAGAGAGTGGAAGGTAGGAGTGAGCAGTTTATGCCTGCACATCCATCTAGGAAATACCTCTCAACTGTCCAGAATTTCACAGAGCATCCAGATTTTTGCTTCATATTTTTGGTCTGTTCCTCATAATATCGTAGTTGTTGAACAGATCATTGAAAACTGAATTGACTAAATAATGACAGACATTTGAGTTTGAAACTTCATATCCTTCAGAAAATGCATGCTAATGCAAAATCTGTTGTTCTAAAAATGTTCTGTTTAAGAGGGTTTCCCTACACAAGCTTGAGGTGCAATTGCTAGAGAATCAGTTGCCTGCAGAAAAAAAAAAAAAAAAGTGAACAGCACAACGCCGAATGAATGTTCCCATTGGAAATCATTGCCAGTGTGATTTCTAAGTGTGCACCACCACCATTATTAAGGACATTATTCCTTTCTTTGAGCTGTTTCTATGACAGAGTTGGTATATATAAGTTTGGGGGTGTGGAGGGCTTGCGCCCCTGGAAAAAAACAAGAAAAAATGAGTTTTTCACCCTTTGGGGTTTTGAGCATTTTTTTTTTGTTCTTCTGAAGAGTCGACCTTCAGGATGTTAGTGTGTTTCATTGGAACCATTTAAGGGAAATATTTAAAATCTGTCCCTATTTTGGGGGTTTTGTCCCCCTCCCCCCAATTATTTTTGCTTTATCCAGCTTTCTTGCACTAAGAGGTTCAGAGGTATGATCAGGGCAAGAGGGTGATGGTGATCCCAATCAACCAATTCTTCTTGTGGAACTGGAGGCTTGTATATTCATAGTAGTCACTGGAATGGGGAACATGGGCTTGGCAACCCCAAGATGATGATATTAGCCCTCAAAAAGTATGTGTGTGTGTGTGTGTGTGTGTGTGTGTGTGTGTGTGTGTGTGTGTGTGTGTGTGTGTGAGCATGCACATGCCATGCAGAAAGCTCAGGATGACCTGCAGTGATGTAGGTATCCATCAAAGCGAGAAGGGGTGAAGTTAGGGTATTTAGGAGACAACCTCAATGACTGACTATATGATGGTGCCATCAACTATCACCTACACTGATTTATAGCAATGGCTTGATGGATAGCAGGGGAAAGAAAGTTCAGTTATTACAAAGTATGATAATCTATTTACAATACATGTAAAATATTATTCACAAAAGGTTTGAACTATCTCACTGCTTAGAACATCTTACAATATACAGTATCTATTTATATGTCTATATCTCTCTTGCTCATGTGCTGTCTCCCTCTCTCTCTCTATACGTATATATATATATATATATATATATATATATATATATATATATATATACATACACACACACACACACACATATATATATATATATATATATATATATATATATATACATATATATATATATATATATATATATATATATATATATATATCCCTTTATAAATACTTTCCTCTACTACCACTTCCTCATGGTAGAGTATAGAGATGTTTCAGTACTGGGCACTATTCTTCCTAAAAAACTGCGGTCATCTCCTTCAAATCTGTATATAAAATAAAAGACAAAGAGACATGTAGGGATTTGGGCAATATATATAAAAGGTACCAGAAAGTGTACACTATGTGTACACTTTGTGTACATTTTCTGAATTCAGGAACAGCCCTACCACAATGCTTGTATTGTCTATTCACTCAAAAAGGTTACACTATGTGCACATTTACTGTACGCTGTGTGCTAAACTTTATGAATCCAGCCATAAGTGTTTGCTTCAACTACTGTTGCATTGCCAGTACCTTTCACCAGTCAAGGAGCTAGACTGACTCAGAAATTAGTAGTAATAAACAATTTATTTATTTATTTGTTTGACATTTGTTTACCGGGGTGGTCTAACTGGGTCTACAGACCCCATTTTTGGCAGAGGCCCAGGGAGAAAAGCTCCACATCCCATACAATAAAAATACAGTAAAATACAATACAGTGCAAATCACATTAGAAATACGTTACAAAATAAGCTGAAAGAACAAACTATGTTACAAGCTGTTACAATATATACTACACATCTAGACGATTCTTTAGAGTTAAAAACATAGACAATAATAGTCACTCTCACTATACATGATGTAGTGTTCAAAAATAGTACGTAGGTAGAGCAATGTGTGACTTTGACTGCTATAGGACATGAAAAAGTAAATAAATAAAAAGAATGTTAGTTTCCATTAGGAAAATAATAGCCAGAAAGTTAGTGATGCAGAAAGATAGTGAGAGAGTTAAAAAGAATAGAAGCAATACAACCTGAGCAGTAACTTAAGGATATGGTATAGAAAAAGAGAAGGAGCTAGAAAAGCCTTAGGATCTTGCAGAATGTGGACTGAAATGTGACAGAAGAGGAGGATGAGGCTAGTGTGGAAGAAGAGGATGCTGAGCATCAGGCAGGCATTACGCAGGAGCAGAGCCATATCTTTTTGAAATGATTTTTAAAGAAGCTTTGAAATGGGTTAGCCCAGGCATAGACCTGGTAGCTAGAGGTAGTGAATTACAAAGTATAGAGACAGAGTATGAATACAGCAATTAATTAATTAGCTAATCAAATGTAAGCTTGAAAATATGTAAATCCGTTTCTTTCTTTTTATAATGGAGTAGGCAGTTTATATGAGGTACATTAGTGCAGATTTCAGACACTTATTTGAAAATTCATTCAGGGATATGAGGTAATCCCAATGGGGGCATTGAGGTTTACTCCAAAATTATAGTGACATCAGATAATATTAAGTAAGAAACAATCTCCTCGACACAGCATATGGAGGAACAAGCCCCCCCCCCACACACACACACACACACTCACAAATCTTTTTTATATTGTTGTAATGAACAGACTTGATCTCCGTTTAGTCAAACTTTACTTGATTCAATGTACCATGAAATGAAAAGCATAGAACCTTTCTACATGTGTTAATATAGTAAAATAAATAAATAAACAGCAACACATAGTTTATCAAATATGTTTAAAATCAAGGAATACAAAATTACTTAATCTCAGTCTATGCATCTTAAATATATAACTCCTCAACAGGCAAATACTTTCAAATATATTACATGGACAGCTGGTTAAAGAGAATAAATTTTTGGTACCATAGGAAATCAAATAATGTGGTTTCATCATCAAGGTAGGTAATTTAATTAATAGCCAGGAAAGTAATGCTAGTAGTGTTTTCCTGCCTGATTGTCTTTTTGAATGAAGAGTTGATTTCTTCTCATTCTAATGGTGCTGTATCTTTTTAAAATGAATGGCAGACTTATTTTCTCTCATGCTGACTTTGAGGTATAAATGTAATTGCTTAGAACTATGTTACTAAAGACCTGATAGCGTTTCCCAGTGTATAAGATACTGCAGATATCTGATCCCAGACCCTTGTTTTCCCGTAACAGACATTGGGCTGTAAAACAAATACTGAGATAAATAAAATTGAAAGCTGATCTAAAATTTGGACTGATGCTTTGTCACTGCCTTTATTTTCAATTAGATTGGATCTAATTGTGAGCCTTGGGTTGAATTATCTAATATTTTCTCATTAGACTCTCATCATTAACCTTAATTTTACATCACTTTAAAGGTTGTCAACATGTGACTGGTTTAATTTATGGAAAAAAACAGGGCTTTAAACTTATGGAAATGATATATCCACCTAAATCTAGCTTTAACCAATAAAACTAACAGGTACAGCAATGATTATTTAACGCTGTGTTTCTTAACTTGCATCAATATATAATTGTATGCTTTTTGAACATAAATGTTATAAGTATTGTGAAGGCAGTTTAGGAAAGTAAGAAATAATGAAAAAAAGAAAAGGCATTGAAAGCTAAATTATTTGAGACTGGACTACAAAAAACAGAAAGTATTTTTTTTTTATTAGAAAAATCTCAAAATATTAAAATAATCTTAAATTAATCTTAATAAAATCCTTTAATCTTTAATAACATTTTTAACCTTAATTAAAATATTTTAAAGTCTACTGAGTGGTTAGCATAACATGGCATTAAAATGTAAAGCAAAGATTGAGTAGGGACAGAAGTCGTTTGGGAAGAACAGCAAAGTCTCACTTGCCAAAAGCATGCATGTGTGTCATTTCTATTTAAACAAAGTTCCAATGTCCTGACCTGCAGATATGTAATTGTGTATCAGCTAGTGCACAAGATAAAGCTTCTGACCTGTTTGCCAGCTGCTGACTCTAGTTCAAGGTAGATGGGTTGATTCCACCCACCTCCATTTGCCTAGTGTGTGACTGAGAAAGTCACTTAAACAAACAGCGTATCCAAGTCACCCTGCAAATGGACATGTGTCCAGATAGCAAATGAATAAAAAAAAAGAAGTCAATGAGTGACTGCTCTGTTTAAAAGGAACCAGCATATATTAAAATAAACAAATGCAATCACAAAGAGCTATTTCTGTAGTACACAAAGCTGACTGTTTTAGTTGTACATGCAGACAATCTACCAGCAGCGCTGCTCACAATATCAGCACTGCAAATGCAATAAATGCTAATTGGCTGACTTTTTTAATTACTTGTATATGAGTAATAGAGGTATCCCCTCCCCTTCAACAGTAGTAGCTTAGGAAAAGGAAGATACATTTTACAGCTGTGCCAAAGTTAATCTCTACATCCTGCAATAAATAAATATCACTAAACTGTTCTGTAAGTAACTTTTTGGGCAAACCACACTACATAAAAGTGACACTCTGACTAGTGGCAGCAAAATTATTTCGACCGAGATTTAATAAGCTGTTCATTGTAAACTTCTGTTTAGAAGAGATGCAGAAGATAGTCTCCATGCCAAAATGACTGCAGAAACTGCTACGGGCACATTCGTAGAAACTCTGCTACCTACAAGTTTTCATGCCAGCACCAGCTGTGGTGAAACAAAGTGTTGCTGTGCATGCAACTCAAAAGACCAGCATCTCACATCTGCCCTTCTACTTGTATAATCATGTTCTAACAGTAGTGGCGTTGTCATGTATTTTTTCTGAAAATGTATGAAATAACATTTATGATCCAAAAAGGAAAGTAAATAAAAAAATAATAGTATTTTCTAGTATTTTCTGCACTACTTCACAGAAATTCAATTTCTTTTCTGAATCATTAACATCATACTAAAGTCAAGCAATATAACATTTCTGTTTGGACTATATTGCTTATCCTGTGAAGTACTGCCCTTTGCAGTTACTGTTTTTTTATTTATTTTTTTTATAAAATCATCCACACTATGTAAGTAAATGGAAATATTAACAAAGCTGTAAGAAGAGTAGCAAGGAATGTGATAAACCAAGCCAAACAGACCCCACATTTACCTGCATATGTATTTAATAAGAACACTAACAGGACAAAAATATAAATTACATAGTTCAATTATTGTTCTCATAGTGACTGCACTACAAACAACCATTCAGTGTTGCTAACTTTCTGCTTCATTGAGCCATTTGAAGAATGTGTTCTTCTTCTTTATAGCTTAGTCATCTCCCAGATTTAAATTTTACATAGACTACCCAAAATTCATGTATACCTTCTCTGACATTTTGCTCCAATTAATTCTACCTTTTCTAAGTCTTTTCTCATTAGTAGTTGTTATTAAAGTTCCATATTCTAAGGAGAGTAGATCAGCCGCGGTGGTACAGCGGTAACGTTGTTGCCTCACATGAAGAGGTTCTCCTGTTCGATTCAAGGCTGGAGTGCCTTTTGTGTGGAGTCTGCATGTCCTCCCCGCGGTCGAGTGGCCTCCGAAAGACATGCGTGAATGGGTGTGCCTTCGCTGAAGGTTGGGTGTTGGGCTGGCAACTCGGCACCATAAAAAAAATCTACTGCCAATCATTAGCAGACCGGAGTTCTGCTCTGGCAACCCCTAACCAGGAAAAGCCGAAAAGATGAACATTCTAAGGAGAGTAGATCCTTCTAGCAAATGTGCAAACTATAGCTCATTCTGTTAGAATTTCTTTTTCAGTCACTTTCTGTTTTACCAATCAGTCACCACCCTCACTATCACAACTGTTTTTGTTATTTTCTGGTATTTACCAACATGCTTCAATCTGTAGTCTGTATTATGTAGACTTCTGAGCTGCCAGAAGGCTGGTTTTAACTCAGAATTCCAGATTCTGCACTACAACTATATGTGCATTTTTATTTTGCAGCATTTTAAATGATCTTACTAACTGACAGTCCTGAAATAAAACTAAACATATTTTTATTTTGAAGAAATTCAAAGAAATCATTATTGGAAAAAGTAACACTGCCCATGATCTTTCTTATGTCACTCTCTTATGTGCCATGGATGCATGTACAATTTAGAAGTTAATAACCCTAACTAGTTCAATGTATCAGTATGAATGTAATTAAAAGCTTTTAATATGCAAAAAAACAAAATATGTGTATTCAATATAGTTGTTACATCCTTGAAACTGTATATATAGTAAAATTAATTCCAATATATCTTCAAAGCCATTAGAGATATTCTTTGTAGATATAAATCACCACGAGGATAAATGCATAATTCAAGTATGTGTTCTAATGTATCATATCTGAGCAAATATACCACAATGTACTTATTCAAACTTGATTGGCCCAATTAATCAAATGGAAGAGCTGTCAAAATAAATTAATGATGCTATACTGAATCATTTGTCAAAGTCTATCCCATCAAAAAATATGGATGTGAACCTACAGTATGCAAGGGAATTATTCTGTCCAAAGTAAAAGGTTCAAATATGCTTGAAATGATGGAATTTATGAAGACAGAGCAACATGGTTGCTCAGTGGTTGGATTTTCTGCCTTACAGCTCCAATGTGCAGAGTTCAGGCCTGATCTCCCATTAATACCACCTTTCTGAAGTTTGCATCTACTCCCAGAATCAGTATGGGTTTTGGTTTTCTTCTAAAGATATGCTGGCCTGTAGGCTACTGTCTAATTATACTGCATTTCACGTTGTTCGTGTAGCCCAAGTTACGGCTTCAAATGGATGACAGACAATGGGTTCCCTTATCAAGGTAATAAAAATAAATAAATAAGCCATACTATAAAGCCAAAGTTTCTTTTAAGTTTGACTGAAAAGCTGTAGGTTTATTACTTCCAAATGATTTATAGCAATGTATTTGCATGTGTGTGTGTGTGTGTGTGTGTGTGTGTGTGTGTGTGTGTGTGTGTGTGTGTGTGTGTGTGGAGAGAGTGAAAGAGAATGAATTTATTTAAATAGTTAACTAGGTCAGCATCTAAGTATCCCTTTCCAGGGATGATATTCATTTCTTTCTGGTTAAGTAATTTGTCACACACTAAGCAAATGGGGTCTCAAAGAATCAAATCCTGAAGTACAGGAAGGAAGGAAATTAAGTTCTTAGCTTTAATATTCTGTGCTGCTAGACCACATTATTTATTTAAATTCATTTACACACACACACACACACACACACACACACACACACACACACACACACACACACACACACACTCACAACCCATTCAATATGTACTTATGCTTCTAATCAATGAATCTAATAAAACAAATTGAGGGACAGGGGTATATTACAGACAAGACATTGTATCCCCATGTCTTTTACCACCAGGACTCTGTCTGGAGAAACAATTAAATGTTTTTCATCAGAATCTTTCTGGTGAGGCAGCATCCAGATTTCCAGGGCTTTGACTGGTAAACATGAACCTCTCACAGGACTTCTCTATCAGAGTTCGCTGCTCCACTCTCCATCAATCATTCCTTCCTGCAACAATACTCCTAAAAAGTATTTCACACTCCTATGTATTCTCCCAAATGACTTGTGCCATACTACAATTTCTCTGGCCTTATAAATGTGAGGTTAGCTGACATCATATACCGGAAGCTCAGATATCACAGTTTAAAGGGACTAGTATCCGTTACTTTATTCAAGTCCATTATCCCATATAAAAGCTATGCAATCTTAGCCAAAATAGTCCAACAAACCTAATTGTTATGCTGTCACCTCCAAGTGTCTTCATCCTGGCCAGTTTCCCTTATCTGCTGTGTACTAATAACCTATATGTAATATTTTTTCATTTCTGACACAGATGAGCAAGCAAACAAAAAAAATTAAAAAAAACACCCAAATGGTCAAAAATGAATGAAAAATCATCCCCCTACATGCTCTGCTCTTTAACTGTACCAACTCCCAGACTGCACAACAGAGGAGAAAGGTACAAACTCCCTTACCCCTCTATTACACTATCTGGGACTAAAACAGAGCAAAAGCAGTACCATATGACTAGATCAAAAGCAATCCGATAAAACAAAACAACAAATTACTTTCCAATCACATCCACTAATGAACAAAAATGCTGTAACTATGCATATATATATATATATATATATATTCCCATTTTTGATATTTTGAGTTTCAGATGTTATAATTTTCAGTCTTTTGAACTTTCTATCATATGACATAGACCCATATATGGTATATTCACAGATACAGATATATAATTTTATATGTATGTATCTCCCTCTCTCTGTGTATGTTGTTGCTGTTGTGTCTTTCGGCTTTTCCCGGTTAGGGGTTGCCACAGCGGAACTCCGGTCCGCTAATGATTGGCAGTAGATTTTTACGTGTCGAGTTGCCAGCTCTGATGCACAACCTTCAACAAAGGTACACCCATTCATGCATGTCTCCACACAGAAGACACTCTAGCTGAGAATCGAACAGGACAACGTCTTACTGTGAGGTGACAACGTTACCGCAGCACCACCACCGCAGTGTAAATATATCTATATCTCTTGCTCTTGCTGCCTCTCTCTCTCTCTCTATATATATATATATATATATATATATATATATATATATATATATATATATATATATATATTTACACACACATACATATATAGACAGACAGAAATAGATAAAGGTATTAATAAATACAGACACATCCATTTTACCCAAGTAATTCAGGCAAGGTCTAACTTTCTCCTTACATTTAGCATAACAAAGATTTAGTACATAACTATATATAAACCTTTTGCCTGCAAAAAAATGTACTGCTAGATCAGGTGACACTAAAATGCTTGTGAAGCTCAGCAGTTAAGATCTGCTCCAACTTGGTATACTTCCAGTTCATTTATGTATACTGATTAGAAAACGACTTATCTGTTCTAAATGGCAGGAGAAATAATCCATTTCTACTGTTGCACTGGGAAATGTGGTTAGATACTGTTACCTTTGAAAAGCTTGCGTTAGGTATAATGTGATCATCTATCAACTATGAAGGCGCATGGCGTGAAGCCAAAGATCACTTTACAAATTAAATAACACTATAGTAAACAGGATCAGCATACTCACTTAATGTAAACATATAAAATAACATCTATAACTGTATTCCACTGGGATAAAAACATTTCTGAGATGACATCTATCATTGATGTCCTTAATGTACATGGTGTTTCAATGCTACTCTGCAGAAAGTTAGCACCAGTTAATCCATTTGACTTTAATAAATGCTTTAGATTAAACAGGAAATTATTAGCATGATCCAAAAAGAAAAAAGTGCATCTGTATTTTTCTGTGATTTTCTCCAATTTTCTATAACAAGATTATATGTAGTAGACAAATGCACTGAACCATATTGGGGTGCTTAAATGCTAAGGTGCTTTGATTCTGAACATTAACCTATGAGCAGTACCTTTGATATATTCCATGAGCTACTCCAAGCTAACAGAAATTCTTCATAAAACAATAGTTGGGACCATGGATTGTGTGAGAGAAGACCCATGACAGTCAGTCATGAGTGTTGAAAAAGGTAGGAGAGTTGCATTGAATACAGAGAGAGAGAGATCATCTGTTTTATGATTTGTCAAACAAATGGATGTAGCAACAGCTCTGAGACACTGTCTTAAGAAATGACCATTGAAGTTACATATGTAAGTACAGGCTCCTAGCAGGCTGGACCGAATTGCAGATGCAAATGCATTGAAAGTGGACTCAGTAAAAGCCCTTAGTAAGCAGACTGATGGATGACAAGAGGTGGAAGGATGATACATGCCCCTTCTAAGCAGCAGTACAAAATTCATCAGATCATGAGGAAAGGATTAGTGTTGAGGACACAAAGAAATATGAAGCAGCAATTGAAGGGTACAGTATGCCTCAATCCATAACAGTAAAAGTGCAGTTAAAGGTTTCTAGGAGTCTGTTCTACAAATCCAGAGTTTGCACACTACACCTGCTTGCATATAGAGATACCAAAGCAGACAGAATAAACTAATAATTCTGCATTACAGCATGTGCTAGAGTTTGTCCCCTCCAAAAAGTAAAGCTATGAGCCTATCTTCATCATCATCATCAACCCCCTTTTTCCAATTTTCCACATGGACTTGGGATGTCTTGTCAACTGTCATCATCATCTCTCTCTTTCTCTGTTCAATGCCACTCTCCTGCCTTCTTCAGTCCTCATGCCTGACTGTCGCAGGTCTTCTCTCGCACAATCCATCCATCTCTGCTGGATGCCCTCATTTCCTCTTGCCTTTTTCCTGTCTGTTCGAAATCTTCTTCACCATTTTGTCTTCTGCTTTTCTGCACATGTGCACAAACCACCATAATCTGTTCTCTTTGACCTTTTCTGCAAATGGAGCTACTTGGCTTCTGCTTTTATGTCCTTATTTTTTTCTTCTGTTCCACAGTGTGTATCTCAGGCATTTTATCTCCATCACCTCTAGATTCCTCATCTGCTGTACCTTTACTGCTCAGGTTTCTGTACCATACAATAGTACTGATTTCAACACTGTTTTGTACACCTGACTTTTCCACTTCTTTGGCATTCTTCTGTCACACACTACCCCTGACACTCTGTACCAGTTGGCTGCAGCCCCCCCTGATTCTAGCTTAGACCTCCTCATTCAGACTTCCCTTCTCTTTATCCACTCCTCCCAAATACCTGAAGTTGTTTACATGTTCCACTATTTTCTCTTCTATCTCAATTCTCAGCTTCTTCTGATTTCTCCCCAATGGCTGCCATTACAACTGTCATGTCTGCATTCAGTTTCATCCCATGTGCCTTTAGTTTTGCATTCCATTACCCTGTCCTTTGCTGAAATTCTTGCTCACAGTCTGCCTGTAATGCCACATCATCTGCATACAGCAACTTTGTTGATCAGTCCCATATGACCAATTGACACTACATTGTTCCAGAGAATGTTGCTGTCAAGAGTAAATGTTCATATAAGTCATCAAACTGATACCTTTTTGGAATATGTGGCACCATGCTTGTTCAGTGATTAAGGCATCCTTCTGTGAAGGTGTGGCAAAGCTACAGTCATAGTGATAAGGACAAGAATGCTCTGACAACCTCTTGGAGGTTTCTCAGCATGCTCACATCTCTGGAGCCATAGGGGTTATGAAAGAAGTATAAATGGCAAACCCTTCAGCACAAACACAGCTGAGGTAAATGTTGACATTCCTCTCAGGCAGTCAGCATTAGCCCTAGACAGTAGTATCACACATAGCAACCCAGAGATTCTGAGGCCACATACACTACTGCTTCCACAGCCTTGTATGTGCAGCCTTGACTACCTTGTGTAATACAGCATGCTCATCCATCTTATGATCTATAATGTAAGCAATGCAGCCATCCAGGTCTTGTGCATAGTACGCTGGAGTGGTTAAGCTTATTATGCATTCATATCTTATGCTGCAAATAGCAAGACAGCTGGCTGTACCATCACATCAAATACCTTGATTCATATTCCAGTACTGATCCAGAAAGTGAAACTATTGCAGTCCTGGCATCTTTCTTAACAAAGAGTAAATGTGTTCTATTAAAATTAAAAATCAATAATAACATATCATAGGCATACAAAATGAAAATGGTAAGCATTTAAAATGTTGGGACCTGCTAGAACAAGCCACAAAACATGAAGATTGAATGGCCGAAAAGCAGACTTACATATACTAAGTTTGAGATGTCCATTTCTCAGGATATTCCCAGTTCCCAGGAATGGCAATCTTAGAGTTAGTATATATAAGTTCGGCTTGACCCCACTGCAAAAAAGAAGTTTAAAGGAGAAGAACAATCTTTGTGGAATCGTTCTTTTCCTGGGTTTTCGGTCTTTCTTTGTATTTTTTTTTTTTGGCATGTCAGCACTCTGCATTTCCAGTGTCAACATTTCAATAAGGAGCAAATAAAAATTCTTAAAAACTGCAATTAATTATACATACAGCTCAGATGTGTGCGTAGTACTTTCCATGCCACAACAATATAGAGTGAACAAGTGTTTTGGGGGGGGGGGTTCATTTCTTGATCTGTTTTTAAGTTCATTTTAAAAGTCTGTGCATGATTTAGCTAATGTATTTAAGCCTGTATTAGTAATTCCAGAGTATAGTTGCAATGCATTTTGCTAATTCAATGGTTTGTTGGTAATAAAACCTAATTTCATTCTTATGTGCTTACTTATGTCAGGCTAGATCAGGACTAGTGTTTGCATTAAATCAGAGCCATGCCAGTCAGCTCAGAACTAAGAGTTTAAGAATTCCAAACTTCTGTTTGTTGTAACTATTTAAATTCCAGTTGCATTGTAAAAATTCCATTACATACAGAACAAAAGATAATATTTTTAATTTTTGATCTGTTTTTAAATTAATTTTAACAGTCTGTATCTGCTTTAGCTAAGATATTTAAGCCTATATTAGTAATTCCAGCACAAAACAATTGGGGTTTTCTGGTCACATAAGCTTAAACTGACCTTAAAAATACAAGGAAAGTGCTGTTCCTGATTGCTTTCCATACAGACTCTTGCCTCTTTCAGCTAGGCTAGCCACACTCCGTTCATCCTCGCTGCACTTGGGCTTACTCTACTCCCCTACCCTACCACCATTCCCACCCACCCAAGTGCAATTTAATTTATAGCTATAGACCACTCCTCTCCATTACCTCAAAGCTCCTCCCACCAACCTAATTAACATATCACACTCAAGTACCCAATTAGCCCTCTTACCTGGACTACTACAACCCTCATCACAGAACTATTACTCCATCTACTCTATCAACTCTTCCTTATTCTAATAAGCAATATACCCCTTATCACATTCCTCCAATTTAAGACTCCTTCTCTGTACAATCTACATGTCTATTCTGCTTTTATTATCAGCCTTAACAAACTATCATGTCCAACTTCACCACAATCTAACCACCCCTAAACAGTCTACAACTCTATACTATAACTCAGCCCCAACTAACATTCAATTAGCCTCATACCTCTTTCAAACATCCCACACAGACTATCTCCTACACAGACTACTTCCACCCAGTATAAAGTCCCACTCCTCTCTAAAGCACATTAAAATATCCATCAAACCTAACAAACTCAATTTATATCTACTAAAAAGACTCACATGTAGTGGGGACATATGCCCCAACCCAGGTCCAGACACAACAAAAACAGCAAGCCCCAATCAAAACAACCCCCTACTCCATAGACTGAAAGTCCCGCTCCTCTTTCTTAATCTAAATGTGAGAAGTATCCTTAACAAGGTCCATGACCTCCATGCCCTATTCACTCTATATATACCTGAAATAATCTTACTAACTGAGACCTGGATAAAACCAGAAAACCACAATAATGAAATTACAGCTCCAGGATATAATATCATTTGCAGAGTCAAAGCAGGCAAAAGGGGTGGGGGTAGCCATAATATACAAAGACCACCTCATCCTCAAACAACTAAATATTACCATCTCAGAATTCAATAATGCAGAACTCATCCTTGCCAAATTTAACTCATTGCATCTGAGTGATGCCTCCAGGTGCATCTGCAGTTAACTCCTACCGATGCCTGTAGATGTCAAATATTGCTTGTTCATATTTGCATCAATAATTCCAAAACCATGCTATGTACACATTTTTAAAAGATTTCATCTTAAAGCTTACACAATTGCAAACTCAACTGCATTAATAGTTGACCTTTGTCTAGTGCAGGTAAAGATATAGTAACTGTTGTTTTTATTATGTTAATTTAGATAGAGATAATTTTCACATTTTTCTAAATATCTCAACAACCAAGTAACACAGAGAGAACTCTTTAGCCTCTTATGATAGCTCTAAGCTAGATGAATAAATGCTGTTGACAGCATGTGTGTGTAACTTCAGTGGCTGCTGCGATATTGTAACTTGTTTACAAAATATTACAAACATAATAGCATACTTACTGTGACTTATAAAATTTGGTTTAAGACCTAAAACCTAAAGAATGCTACCACTATAAAAAATGTTTGTGCTGAAGGGTTTGCCATTTATACTTCTTTCATAACCCCTATGGCTCCAGAGATGTGAGCATTTGTTTGAAATGTGAGGACATAATTTGATTCTGGCAAAAGGCTTAGGCTCCGCCCATTGGAAGTTACAGTGCAAACTCCCTGAGCTCTATCGGAGTGAATGAGTTAAACTGAACCCAAATAAACATCCCAATATCACTGGCTGCTACATCCCCCCAGGAAATAATATTACAACCTTGTAAAACCTACTGGAATGGATCTCAAACTCATTACCCCAAGAAAATATCCTGTTAGGTGACTTTAATATAGACTGGCTCAATTGTTCTAACCAAAATCCACTCAACCACATTAACCCACCTACATAAGTTACTCTCAAAACTTAAACCATGCACCCCTTCAGCCGACAAACTACCAGCTGAATATCTGCAACTAGCAGCAGCAGAACTAGCTTACCCAGTCTCCATTTTAATTAACAGAACAATAACCGAATCTACTATTCCATCCTGATGGAAAGTCTCCCATATCATTCCTCTGTATAAAGGAGGTAACACTAATGAACTTTCTAATTTCTGGCCTATAGCCCTACTATCTCCACTATCTAAAATTATGGAACGTTGTATACACCATCAACTCTTACATCATCTTTTGAAAAATAGCCTACTCGTAGACTCCCAACATGGTTTTAGGCCCTACCATAGCACCTCCACTGCCCTTCTCTCCTTCACAGACATGATCAACAAAAATTGCAATAACAACCTTTTCTCCTCTGCTTTATTCCTGAACCTCTCAAAAGCCTTTGATATGGTCAACCATCAACTTCTCCTAGACACTCTGAAATCTCTCTCACTTGACTCTTTGGCATTACACTGGTTTGACTCTTATTTGAAAGATAGAAAACAAGCAGTCCTCTGGGACAGCCATATATCCTCTCAGCTCCCAGTCACTATCGGTGTCCCTCAAGGATCCATCTTAGGTCCCCTTCTCTTCTCCATATTTATAAATAACCTGTCTACTTCACTCCCGACATCCACTTGTATTCAGTATGCTGATGATTCAACTCTCATCTGTTCTGCTTTATCTCCAGAAGAACTTCACTCTTCCACCCAAAAAGTCTTTACAGCAGCAGAAAAATGGTTCCAACATATCTGTATCCTCCTTAATCCCAAAAAAAACAAATTACTAGTTTTCACCCCACCCCTTAAATCTGCCCCTATCTCCTTTTCCATTGTGTCTGACAATGGCACTATCATTAAACCTGATTGTTCCACTAAACTACTAGGTGTTACAATAGACAATCAACTAAACTTTGACTGCCACATTGATCTAACCATCAAGGCTGTTAATAAAAAGATAGGTGCCCTCTATAGACTTAAGCCCTTTCTTACTGCAACCACCAGAGTGTCTCTTGCCCAAACTCACCTCATCTCTACACTATTGTATGCCTCTCCATCTTTTATCAACATTTCAAAAGCTAACCTTCAGAAACTTGCCACAGCCTACCATAGTATTGCCAGGTTTGCCACAGGTTCCCCATTTCGTACTCACCATTGTCTTAATCTCAAAAACCTTAACTGGCTTGAACTTCAAAATCTAATTCTCCTACATCAATTAGTCATCATATATAAAATTCTCCATTACCCCTCTAATACACCCATACTTAATAACCTCATTGCCCCATACAAGAATCTTACTTCCCTTCGCTCAGCCAGCAAACTTCTAGTAGCCACTCTCAAATCTCATAATAAAGCATTTGACTCCTTATTTACTAATGCTGTTGGCTCATACTGGAATAAACTTCCCATAGAACTGACCACTTTAGGCTCATCTCACCTTTTCAAAAAACAACTAAGAAACTATTTTAAATCCCACTGGCTATGCCCCTGCTCTAATCCTGACTGAGCTCAGCAAACAATCCCTCTCTACAGTCCTCTCCATTCACTTCTACTTGCCTCTATCACTACTTCTATCCCTCCAGTGTAGTGCACCTAGCATCCCACCTGCTTATTAATTTTCCTATACTATCTTTTCTCCTTATACTTGATATATTACTGCAACCTGTCATCTCTCCTTTTATTTAACCTAGATGCTGATCCCTACTGTGCAAATCTCTATCTTAAAACTAGTGCCCCGGCACATAATGTTTATCCTAATTTGTTAATAGTGTAAATATTTATAGACTCTTTACATGTTACTATTTTCTCTCTTTTTCATTTTATAGCAGTCCTACTCTTGCAAAAATATGGGATAATGATTCCTCGCTATTGTTTAGTTCTTGTTAAAGTGCTTCTGCATTGTTACTATACTACATGAGAATATTTCTTTATTTGCTTATATGTTTGTATATTTTTGTTTATTGTAAGTCACTAGTATATAGTGGAGCTTTTCTCCTCGGGCCTCTGCTGAAAATGGACATGTATCCAGCCAGACTAGCCCAGTCAACAAATGTAAAATAAAAATAAATTAAAATAAATAAAAAAACCTCCATGGCTTTACCCAAGTTATCACTTCCCCCCACCAGAAATGATAAAAGATCCAAATGCCAGTCCTTACTGGACTGGATACCTATATCCCACCCATCTCTTGCATCCCTAGCTGGATGTCTACCTGACATTCTCAGGGCCCACCAACCAACATATCTACTGAGAACCAAAACTCCCCAAATAAGCCAGGTAATTCAAAGAGAAGTCAGAAACAAAAAGAACTTTAACCCTAATGACTTTATCTATGACCTACGATGTTGCAGCTGGACCCCTCTAAAACAGTTAACTGTAGAAGATGCAGTAATGTACTTTAATACAACCTTCATAAAAATACTAAACCATCATGCCCCCTCCAGAAGCACAAGAATGTTGTGTCTTTCGGCTTTTCCCAGTTAGGGGTCGCCACAGTGGAACTCCAGTCCACTAATGATTGGCAGTAGATTTTTACGTACCGAGTTGCCAGCCCTGACGTACAACCTTCAACAAAAGTAAGCCCATTCACGCATGTCTCCACACAGAAGACGCTCTAGCTGAGAATCGAACAGGACAACATCTTAATGTGAGGCAACAATGCTACCGCAGCACTACCACTGCACAAGAATAAAAGCTAAATATACCCCCTGGCTAACTAAACCTACCAGATCAATTCTCAAGGAAAGGGACAAAGCATGGATTCAATTTCACAAAAACAAAATCAAACTAGGTAAACAAAAATACTTACAACTACATAATAAAGCCAAGAAATGCATCAAAATAGATAAAATCACCTATTACCATAATCTACAAGGAAGACATGCAAAAAAAACCCAGAAGTTCTGGGCTGAAATCAACTCTGTATTGCAAACTGGGAAAATTACAGCCCCAGACCTATAACTGACCATGATAACATCCCCACCCAGTTTAATAAATACTTTACTGAGACAATCCAGGCCCTAGCTAATAACCAACTTAATATCAGTCCCCCTACCTCAAAAAATATACCAACTACAAATGAACCACAAGAACCACAAAATAATAACTCCCACTTTACCTTTCAGCCAGTGTCAATCAAAACTATTCAAAAACTTCTCAAAAAACTCAAACCCACCACCCTGGCTGCCGATAACCTAGCCACAGAATACCTCCAAATAGCTGCAGCAGCTATAGCCTACCCTGTTGCAATCTTCATCAACAGGTCTGCCTCTGAGCACAAAGTACCCCATATATGGAAAACCTCCCATATCATACCACTACACAAAGGAGGTAACTCCTTTGAACTTAACAACTATCGTCCTGTTGCTATTTTATCACCTTTATCAAAAATCCTACAATGTGTCATTCACACACAACTCATGGATTACCTTCAAAAAATAATTTGCTATCCAAAACCCAGCATGGCTTTAGACCCTTTCATAGTACCACCACCTCACTTATAGCTTTCACTAATACCATAAATCAACACAGAAACAATGTACAAGCCGTATTCTTAGATTTATCTAAAGAGTTCGATGTGGTAAACCAAAATAAACTTCTCCATACACTATCTACCCTAAACCTCAGTTTCTCCTCCATCATGTGGTTTAACAGCTATCTATCAGGTCGGCAACAAGTAGTGAAATGGCAGAACCAAATATCCTCTCTACTACCAGTATCCATAGGAGTCCCTCAAGGCTCCATCCTAGGCCCATTACTCTTCACTCTATTCACCAATCAATTCTCATCCTTCACACCAAAGGCCACAATAATTCAATATGCAGATGACACCACAATCATATGTGCTGCCCCAACACTTGAGCACCTCCATTCCCAAACATAAGAATGCTTCTCACTAGCTGAAACCTGGTTCACCTACCACCAGCTTATTCTTAACCCAGCTAAAACTAAATTACTCCTTTTCACTTCTTATAGAACCTTCCCCCAAACAGACAACTTTACTATCATCTCTAATAACAAAACTGCTATTGCCCCAACTACCCACACCAAACTTTTAGGCGTGGAAATAGACAACCACTTAAGATTCGACTTGCATATTGCCCAAACTATAAAGAAAGTTCACAAAAAACTGGGACTACTCTGTTGTAACAAGCAATTTCTCTCCAAGCTATCCAAAGCCAGAATAGCCAGGACACATCTACTATCCACCCTCCTCTATACATTTCTAGTATTAACTAACCTCTGTAAATCCGAACTACACAAACTTGAATCCTGCTACAATAGCATAGCTAAATTTGCAACAGAATCATCACATAGAACACATCACTGTGAATCTCAAAAAACTAAACTGGTTGGAGTTCCCTCAACTACTTCAACTCAATCAATTGTCACTACCACAGACGTTATACTACCACTCAGACAAAATCCCAGCCCTCCAAAATCTTATACGTTCTCACACCACAGCAAGAACCTTGAGATCAAGCACCCATAACCTCCTTGAATTTACCAAACATAACAACGAGGCAGGAAAATCTCTCTTTAGCTGCTACATTTAAAAATTCTGGAACTCCCTACCTGCCCAACTAACATCAAATAATTCCATGACACAATTTAAAAAAGTACTAAAAGCCCACCTTAAGAACAACTGGATATGCTCCTGTCTCACCCCTGGGTAAAGACAGACATACAAGCAATATCTCTGTTCATTGGCAAATGTCAAGTCTAGTTTCTCACCCTGTTTCTGGTCCAAAAGTGACTTTATCACATGTATGTAACTGTCTGTATTGATAAGCATAGTCCGCATCGTAATGTATCTATGAGCCTGCTAAGAGCTGTATATATTCTATGTGCATAAGTCTGCAATCTACTGCATGTATTAAGTGTGTATAACTCTGTAATATACTGTATGCTTAAAGAAGTGTGATACCTCTGATTGTATATCTTACTATGAGCCTGTGCTTACTGGCCTATATTTACTAATGTTAGTATACCTGTTTTGTATGTTAATGCCACTGTCCTTAATAACTTATTTGTGTATGGAAATGGAGCTTTTCTTCCCGGGCCTCCGATAAAAATGGACATGTGCCCAGTCGGACTTTCCCAGTTAACAAATGTAAAATAAAATAAAAATAAATAAATAAACATTCCATGCATTTTGTTATTTAAGTGGTCTTAATCTTTGTATAAAATCCCCAAGTTTCATTCTTATGCTTTCGAGTGTATGTCAGGCTAGTTCAGGACTAGCGTTTGTATTAAGGCAATTCCAGGCCAGTTAGCTCAGAGCTAAGGGTCTAACTGTTTTTCCTTCTCACCCACCCACCCTGTTGGAACTGTGTTCTTAAACCCACTGTATCTGCTGTTACCTGCCCCTTATGATAATTTGACCACATAATTAGCTCCTGCTTCCCATTTATTGGCTGTTGACAAAGCACATATATCTCATTTTGCAAAGTCATTCTCCTTAAACCAGGCTAAAAGACCTTTAACAAAATTGCTCAATATTGAGTGTACTAATACTCCATGCAATGATTTTAGCATTAAATTAATGAGTTTTTACTATAATTAGGGTACTGGTTCCTGCTGGTGGGAGAAACATGTTTCCAGGTTGGTTGTTTTGTCTTGAACTTTAAATACTCAGTAGCAATTCCATGCAAACATTATCCTAAATAAACTGAACTCCAAGCAGTAACAGTCACCCCTACCTCCTAGAGTCATTCCTGTCAGAATCATGGACCGGCACTTCACCACAACTTCTCTAGCCAACCAGATTGAGAAGGGTATCTTCAGACAGTATAAGAACTGTCTTATGCTGTCTGACAATAGCCCTTTTACTTAAACAGCATAACACATTGTGTGAGAGATGCACACACGTAATGTGCTTAGAGGCAAAAACCTCACACACAGTAAACTTCCAGCAGTACACCACACACGGCACCTCACTAAGGCCATCACAGTATACATAATCATTCATTTGCTGAGGTTTTACAGATTAACTTACCTAAACCTTAAAGACCTCCAAAACACAGCACAAGCCCAAAGCACACTCAGCAAGCTAGGTTTACCGAGTTTACCTCCACATATAGCACAAGGTGTCCCAAAGTCATAAATGCTGAGTTTGTAATGCAAACATTGACCCAACCAAACAGTCTTGCTATAGGTGACTCCATTCTAAGATATACATATGTACTTATTACCAGGCTGAGCAAAGAAAGACTGGCAGTTAGTTGCTTGTTGGGGGGCAGAATCCATCAGATCAGACACAAGTACCAAGTATAAATATGACTCTGTCATAATGCATGCCGATATCACTGACTTGAGATGTATCCACTGAATATATGAAGAGCGACGTGATGGAGCTCTCAGACTTTGTTGAAGGCTGGTATGAGCCTAGCATTGAGCATAATTCTACCTTCTCCATGAATAATGCTAAATATGAGCAAAAATAATTGACTTCAGAAATTGGCTTAGTTTTTGATATCATTCATAGGGGCTCAATATCTGTTAGCCTGTGAAGATATAGATTCATAGATTAGTCCTAGGCTAACTGCCCTTGTGTGCCATTTAAAGTCTAGCCAATTATCCCATGTGAGAATCACTCATTGGACCTTGTGTCTGTAAGGTAAACACTTCAACCATTATGCCAACCTCTCACCCCTTGATATGATTGACAGACCATGCTACTTCTCCGGGGATGGTCTCTGTCTGCCCCCTCTAGAGTTTAAATTATTGGGAAAGACATTTTCCACATATATAGTGCCTTTTTTTATGAAAATGCCAAGCTGATAAACCTATCAACATAATGAAACAAGCAAAGAAAAACATGGAGGTGTCACTGATCAATACTTGGAGCCTAAATAAGAACTGTACTCCATACAAGCCCTTCTCATCCTGGAGGATGTTGATGTCTGTGTAGTGACTAAGACATAGTTTAAAACAGTAGAGTACTCCAGCTGTGCAGAGCTATAACATCTTCCATACATTTAGACCAGATACTGCACAGGAGGAGGAAAAGGCAGAGGCATCTCAATCTTCTCCAGAGATCCCTTCCAACGAAAATAACTTTAGAAATTTGTCTAAGAGAAATTATCTACTCTTACATGATACATTGTCAAGCTTCAAATCCCTACTAAACCAGTTAATCAGGTACTGTCAAATGCTAGTTCTTTCTCTCTATTCCTGCGCAATATCAATATTTATGCTTTTGCAATCATACTCCCTGAGATTACATTACATCCATTCTATGTATTTCTAAGTGCCACTTTTAGTTTACTGTAACTGCATCTCTAAGGGCTCAACCATCCTATATATGAATATGCCAAAACATTCACCACCACACTATACCAACATATAATCAGCTGCATATATGCAGCTGTACCCTGCAGGAGTAAGCACAGGGCAAAGACTCACATCAAGGTTGGTAAAGCAGCATGATGCAGTCGAGTTTTGTCATGTTAAAATAACCATCGCAAAGGTCCTGTACCATGTATTAGTTAGAGAACTCCCTGTATGACTCAAGAAAGCCACAGTGCCTATCTACAGGAACTAGAATCACTTAGTATTAAACCCAATACTATATTCCTAAGTGATCTAAACTATCCAACTACAGACTGGGAAACCTACACTACCACTAGTACACAAACCCAGAGATTGTTGGACTTTAATACAAGTTCCCTGGGACAACTTATCAGACTACTCACTAGGAAGAATAACATCTTGGATCTTGTCTTTACTAATATGGGGACATTTTGTTCCATCTCTTGTGTATATTTATCACTTGTTAGGTCTGACCATAAAGCCGTCTCCTTGAAATAAAATTGAAACCAGAGATCCCTTCCATTCAAGATACCTTTAGAAATTTCTCTAAAACAAACTACCTTCTCCTAAGTGATACATTGGCAAGCTTCAATTCACCACCAAATCCAGTTAACTCCACTGAATACATGGAAATGTATACCACCACACTACACCAGCATATAAACAGCTGCATAGATGCAAATGTACCCCATAGGAACAAGTCTTGGGCAAACCCATAAAAAAACTCACATGGTGAAACCATAATATCAATAAGTCTTACAATAAAGGGAAGAGAACTGTGACCAAAAGTAGGAAGAGTAATTCCCAGAATGATAGACCCCTCATCACTGAAATAAACAAAACAACTCAGGGGCTTAATAAATTCCACCAAAGCTAAGTTTGAGGCTACCCAAGCCAAAGACATTCACAAGGATTTTTTTAGTTATGCTCATAATCTTAAAAAGGCAACACAAAGATGCACTGAGCTGATTGTGAACAATATTACCTACTGTAAGGTTGCAGATATACTGAACCTACTGGCTGATAAATTAAGCTGTAACATTACCTTTCTCTCCCCTCCATGTCTTTCAATATATACCTGAAAAAGGCTTGCCTTTAGCTATCACACAAGACCAAGTCCTAAAAGCACTATCAAAAGCTAAATGTACAGCATCAATGGGTCCAGACAATATCTATGGATGCATCTTAAATAGCATGAAGCCTGATTTAGCCACAACACTAGCAATACTATTCAACCTTGGCCTCCATACATGTTTTGTTGTTAGAAAATGGAGAACAGCTACAGTAATTCCCCTGCAACAAGGAGGACCTCCCACAGACCCAGGCAGTTACAGACCCATAAGGCTGACCAGCCTCATATGCAAAGCAATGGAAAGACTTATCATGGAATTAATCAGTTTGGACATAGGGAACCTCCAAGGTGACACAGTGGAGCAGAGGTTATCATTGTTGCCTCACAGCAAAAGGTTCTCTAATTCAGTTCTTGGCCAGAGTGCCTTCTGTGCAGAGTCTGCCTGTCCTCCCTGTGCTCATGTGGGTTCGGATGGTTACTCTGGTTTCTTTTCACATTCCCAAGACATGCTGCAGGTGGAGTGGACACTATAAATTGGCCCTAGGTGTGAGTGTGCGTGCCTTCTGGAGAAGGCTGGGCACCAGGCTGGTAACTCAACATCATAAACCTCTACTGCCACTTATTCTGAAGACCAATGATCTTCTGTTGTGACCCCTAACAGGAACTGCTAAACGAAGAAGAAGGCCATAGAAAACATCCAAACACTGGACCTGTCTCAGCTTAGATTCGTCAAGGATAGGTCATGCCTACTCAGCCTGGTTGACTTTTTTGAAAAGGTCACCAAAGCAATGCTTGAAGGCAAAACAGTAGACACAGCATAACCTGACCCAAAGCTTTTGACATAAGCCCCCACTCAGGTATAGTAGAAAAGCTGAATAAACTGGGAATAAACCCCTATGTCACCTGCTGAATTGACAATTGACTCAGACATAGGATGTATGAAATAAAAATAAGATAAGTTACTTCCACAAAGCGATCGGTCACCAGTGGATTCCCCCAGAGTTTTTTGGCAGAGGCGTTAAAGTTTAATAAATCTTTGGAACTGGTGCTAGTTGTTTTGGTGTTTCATCTTGTGGTTTTGTGGTTGCTGGAGTTCCCCAGAGTTCTCTGCAGGGAACTCTACTCTGTGGATAGTGACCTAACTTTCGACCAACATGTGTCCATTGTCTTAAGAAAGTCCTTCTATACTGCACAGCATATAAATAAAGGGATTATGTCTAGATCTAGGGATGTCATTGTCCCCCTTTACTCAGCCCTTATTAGGCCAGTCATTGAGTACACCTCCAGCATTCCCTGCTGGTACTTTCATAAAACGTCATCTCATTTCTTATGGAATTTTATATTGCTTTGTCATCATTTTGCCTCTTCCATGGTATGTTATAAATGTTTCCATGATTTCATTATAATAAACAACATTTTAATATTGAAGCCATCAAATGTTATTGGCTGATCTTCTGTTGTTGCATTTTCTGAAACTATAGTGTTATTTATTTGCTTTAGTAATGGCCTGTTTAACAAAAAGATTGCAGAGTCTCAAAAATCCAATACTCATACTATCTTACTAACATCCGCTAAGCCTTCCACACGCGTTTATATCATGCTATCAAAAGATGAAAATAGCGAACGCTATTTCATCGAACCTAAAATATCGAAACCACATAATATCGAACATTCAGAATAGCGAATTTTTTCCTTGGGAAAAAATCCGCTATTCCAAAACACATACACACAACACAAGCACACCTAAAAAACATCAATCCAGACACATACACTTATAATCCTACAACTAACCCTACACTAAACTGTACATACACCACTATCTATCCACTTACCTTAACCCAAACCCTAACCCTAAGGTCCGTCACTATCGCACACTCACCTAACCCGCGCCCTAACCCTAGCTCACCTAACCGACGCCGTAACCCTAACTCACCTAGCCAGCGCCCTAACCCTAACTGACCTAACCCGAGCCCTAACCCTAACTACCACACAATCGCACACTTACCTGAACCCGACCCGCAACTTTCCACTACAGTGCTGAAAATAGCAAAGCCACAGAACCGGCCAACCAAATTCTTTCCCTAGGAAATAATTCAGTGTTCTGCAGCTACACTATTTTTAGCGTTCGCTCAAAACAGGTCGATCATAGAACATTTGAAGTTTTAAAACTTTGATGTTCTGATATAGACCTTTCCACACTACTGCTCTTGCTGAATAGCAAGATTTACATGAGACCTGATATAAAGTGCATTATATTGTGTTATTTTTGTTCATTAAATTCCAGTAGCCCCTTATCTTCTCACATTGCAAGCTATCAAAGGTCTCTCATTATCACACCTACAAAAAAGGGGTTATATTTTACATCATTAACATACAAACTAATTTTGTTCTCCCAAACCTATTGTGGTGAATGACACAATTGCACAAAATACTGCCATTTCCAACAATGAACTTTGTATTTCTTCGCTGTTTACATGACTTCATCCTAGTAACTTTACTCTAACTGATTACCTCTGTTTCCAAACAGGAAACCACTTTCTGCTCTGCTTCACCATTTAGGGCATCGCCTAATACCCTTTCATTTTCTTATCAACCTCGTATGAAATGCTTACTTAGCCAAAAAAAGATGATTGGAATAAAAATTTACTGCATTGCTGCTTTAGAAGGGTTATGAAGAAGTATATTTTCATGTATAGAATGGTAGAGCCCTTAGAGAAACATAGAATGGATGTAATGCAATGTTAAGGAGCACGCCCTACAAAAGCATAAAGATTGATATGGGACCAGAAGAGAGAGTGAACTGGTGTTTGCAATTACCTGATTTTCCACAACATCCAATGATGAATATCATGTCATCATTAGTTTTGATTGACACTATCACTGGGCCACAAGTACATTTTTCTTAAGAGTCCTAGGAGTTGTTATATATAATACAGGCTGCATTTTGATGCTTCATATTTTAGGTCAACTGTCGATCAGCCAAGTGGCCTACTGTCACGCAGGGGCTGAAGCCATCATATAGTTTTTCAGGGATATGTGAGTCAGCTTCTTATGTCAGAAGATGCAGGATTCAGTGGTTCTTACATTGTGACACAGTACCAAATCCAGGAAATGTGGCTGAGCCCATATATGCCAGCCAGAAATTCCGGCAGACATTTTTTTCTTACTTTAATTCCTGATCTGCACACTTGTTAATTTATAGGCTGTGTGGTTATCAGTCGTGTGGTCTTAGAAAATCTTGTTAATGCAAGTTGTAGTAAAAAAGAAAGACAAGAAATAACAGGAAAAGTAGGAACACTTGAGAACATGTACATGAAAACAAAAGCAGAGTGCAAACAGTACACTACAACAATAAGTCAACAAACTCAATGGAGATGATTAGCAAAACTTGAAATTTGTCATGCAACATGTACAAATAAAAAAGAATAGAGTAATATCTGTGCTATTATAAGTCAATAAAATTATTAAATACACATTACTACAAAAAGAAGATAGGTTATTATATCCGTGCATGTTCTTTTTCATGGTAACTCTCAAAATGCACTAATATTTGTCTAAGATATATATAAATGCCTCTGTAAAATTATTCCATATCTAGTCTGGCAATATTAGTAACTCAAGTAGCCATAATGTTGTTTCCTGTTACTTTGTTATCTGTTCTCTGTTTTGCTCATATTTACTAGGCTATTGATGTGTGATGATCTTAAGAAGCCTGGTCTTATATTCACATGGTAGTTTTTAGCCTTGATATTTTGTGCACAACTAATCCAGAGATGGGCAGAACAAGCATATATTAAAGCATTTACATGTTGCCCAGATATATGCGGGACAAGGGTGCTAAACTGGGAGTGAATTTCTGGTTACCCATTCATTCATCCAAATTACCTTTAAATAGAGTATCAGAAATACTTTGCTTTATGTGGAGTGGAAGATGGTCCCCTAAAAGCAGAATTCTCTGTGATACATATCGATCCCACAAACATGTTCGCTTTATGTTGTAGAACAGACTGAGATCTCTTGAGTGGGCACGTATGCCTCCAGTGGACTTGCGAATGTGTAATACATCTAAAAGGATTGCACCTGTTTAGGATTTATAAAAGAAGCAAAGATCACCTCTCAGTATAATACCAAGAGGAGGGACAAGACTTTGAAAAAATCTGCAGTTTTTCGGATTTAGGCCGTTCATTTTTTTAGTGAGGAAGTGGTCCTTCTAATTATGACAAATGCTTGGGCAAGTAAATTCAGATAGGGCACTATACTCAATGACTGGTCTAATGAGGGATGATTATATCCTTGGACCTGGATACCATACCATAAGATACCTAGATAGCTCTGCAATAAAAAAGGACTTCCTTACAATAGTAATTACATAGTGATCAAAGGTCAGGTCATTGCAGACAGATTCTTTGATTCCTGACTATGGGATCAATTTTCAGGGACCTGTTGTCAATGTAATAGTTACAAGGGAAGTCATGCTTCTGAAAGGATATTATTATACATGTCTTGGCATTTAGTTTTAATACATGGTTTCGATACCAGCTACTTGTTAGGAGCCAGGCCGTAAAAAGAATTGTATATATAAATAGATACTAGGCTTGTAGTCAGGGTATCACTGAGGAACCTAGCCCAAATTCTCAGCTGATCGCAAGCACTAGCTGGTTAAGTGACTTACTCAGGGTCACACAACAAGCAAATGATGGCTGAGGGAATCAAACCCTGCACCACAGGAGCTATAGCTCACAGCCTTAACCTTCTGCATTACTATTTCTTACAATATAATTGTTCTATAATTAATGAAGTTCACTCTGACCTCTTAAGTCCAACCTAACAATACCCTGTTATCCAGAATGCTTACCTGTTAATCAAATGCAAACAAGAAAAGAGATATAGATATTTATAGACAAAGAAAACTCAAATTACAGGGTACAATGAACTGTAGCTATATATTCATGGATGCAAAAGATGAAGTGATACAGAAGAGGAGGAAACAAAGGCAAAAAGAATGCATGGAACATAGTGCATGCTTTTGCAAGACTGGAATTTGAAAAAAAACAGCCCCATGCAAAAAATAAATTACAGATGGAAAAAGGACAGCTTTTCTGCATTGCTGTCATACAGCAAAAAATATTTGTTGAGCTCCACTTTTATAATATGTGATGAAAAATAAAACAACCTGAATGAAAACCAACCTTGGAGAATAGAACTAGAACTAACTGGTTTTGCAAAAGAGCTGCAAGAGACACGTATTGAAAGGACACAGTAATGGATGGAAAATGAAGTTCAGAGACTGAAGATGCAAACAGATCAAAACAGTCACATTATGCTAGCACTGCAGACTACAAGTGAATAACCAGGTCAATGATTGTTAGTACTCCAAAGTTCAAGTTACTAACCAGGTCAAAAACTGTCACCATCTTGTCTGCACTATTAGTTTTGCAGTTACTGTTTTGTGCAATGCTAGAAAATGCTAGAAAATGATGGCATTTATTTTGCTTAGAGTGACTTACAGAAAAGGCCTGTTTCATGTTAATAATTTTACAGCCTAAGAATAACACTGATGTAGGCCCGCCGCAGGAGTCACTGATACAGGCTCCAGCTTCACTAATGTGTAACTGATACAGTGGCATATTACTTTGCTTGTGACCTGGCCCATTCTGATAGATGTATTTACAAGCTCAGTTGAAGGAAGGCATGGGGTCAATAAAAAACTTCAGAAAGCACTGAGGTAGTTCCTTGGTTGGTTTCAGTTATAAATGTTTATTCCTGTTTCTGCAGAAGATATCCATGTAACTACAGTAACAGGCAGAAGAACGTCCTGTCCATTGCAGCATGCTCAACGGTTTCAGAGTAAACTGCAGCAAGGTAGGGTCACACCTTCCTTTGTGATGCTGGGGATGTTAGATTACAAACATTTAAGAAATGGCTATGCATCTGGTGTTAATCTGTGTATAAGCAATATGAGATTTTGCACAGTATCAATTACACTTAGTAACTGTTACTTTCCAGAAGTAGGAGCTCCTGACTTATGTAATAGCCCTGTCATGGGTACAGTACCTGAGAACAATCACACCATGCAGTGAGCACAGATCTTCTAATTTTTATCCATGTTAAGCATCGTCACCAGGTAGGTGCCAAAGCTCAGTGTCACTGTTGCATCATAAAGTAGTACATTATGATATATGTATGCCAATCTTTCTATTATTTTTCAGTCTGGGGCATGTAGCTAGTTGTCATGTTTACCCTGGAAGTGATCTTCTTTATATTTCAAAGACGTGGATCAGATAAACAATAATTTTATGTCACTTTTTACATAAATGTAAGGCTTTTAGTGTCACAGTATAAAAAAAATAACCAAACAATAAAAGTAGAAAAGTACAAAGTACAGAAACTAAACAAAAACAAAACTCTCATGAAATAATTACAAGTAAAGTACTATACTGACAAAACACTATAGTAATATTGCTATCTAATTATTTATTACAAATATTAACCAATTATTCTTTCACCTCTGAAGCCATTATATCAAAACCCATTTATTTGTGACTTATACTGGCCTATATTCAAAATGTTTCCAATACTTCTACCCAAAACTGCTGAGCTCGAGACTCCAGTGGTCAACTGCAGTTGCACATATCTTAATTATATTAATTAATTATATGTATTAAGTACACAAAATCTCTATAAGGACATACTTAAAGTGGCTGCCGCTATGAATAAAGCTACTCTCCAAACACAACCAGACAAGAATCAACCTAGCAAAAAAATTGTTGCAAGCATTTTTGCAGTAGGCCCTCTCCCCTCACCCCAGAACTTATATATGCACTAACTCCATATTCACATGAAGTTAAAAAAGGGAGAAATCTTCCTAAAAATATGAATCACTGTTGGTGCATATGGAAAATGGCAATGGAGGTGTTGAACTTCAAGGCTGAAAACTGGCAAGTTGGTTCCTTGAGCTTTCTTCTCTTGGAGAGTACTAGAACCCTAAATGATAGCAGTTTCATGTGACAAAACAAACTTAAAGTGTATGTTAGAATGGACAAGCACCACCCACCTCTGACACTCCTCTTACTTTAATGTTCTCACTCCAAGGTCACTACACCTTGGAAGAAAAAACAATCAATTAAATAAATAGAACTTAAAACTTCGTATAGTATATACAGGAAGAAGCAAACTCAGGCAATAGAAGAATACTTCAGTTAGGTTGCAAGAAAAGAACGTCAAGCAATAGACCTTGAGCAAATACAAGTTGATCAATGTAGAACTGAGCAACTAGCAACCACATGATATATGAGCAGGTTCAGTGTCGTAAACAAAGCTGTCACAGAATGAAAACATTAGTTCAAAGAAAGTAATGAAACATTTCTATGTGAAATTTCCCACTGGCTATAAGTATTTGAGACATCTTCAAAAAACATGTACAAAACTGTTGCACTGGACTTTGCAGTTTATATTATGTCGCTAGAAAGACATTATAACTGATTTTCACAGCAATTCATTGTTGTGATGGCACAATCTGTTTTTGTGGACTGTGGCCTTGATATCTGCTTTGTTTTAAAAAAATGTTTAAAAAAATCCAAATCAAATATCATTTTGTAGCAACTGTATTCCAGCTGGCAGATCTGTGACCCTAACCATATCTACAGTATATCTTCCCAAACACATTAATACATGCGACATATTTGTCCATATATCAGCACAGAAAAATATCAAGCTTCCGAAAAAATTAAAAATAAAAAAAAATCTGTTCATTTTATACAGTAGCTAACCTATTGTAGATCATATAACCATGCTTTGACATTTGCATGTTTGATAGTTATCTACACGAAACACACAGCCTCATGTTTAGTACCTTACTTTAAGAATTACACATATCACAATATGACTGAGCAATTCAGAAATCATTCTCCTGTACATAGGCAGCTTTGCTAATTTCAAATTATAAATGGCATGTTGGAACTGGACTTAGTCCCAGCTCTCCTTATAATCTCATTCATTTGCCACAGAGTCATGAATGTTGTCTTGAGCTATAAACGCATTCTATGAACACCTTCAGGAATGCATGGATCTTGCAATCCCAAATAAAACCAAGACCCAATCCTCCAAAGGCAGACGTCCTGTCTGGTGGACCCCAGCTATAAACAAAATACAATAGAAGGAGGAAGCTACTACATGACAGAGCAAAATCCCAAAAAGGGAAGGCATCTCTGATCAGTATTAGCAAAAACCTACGGGCACTCATAAAATCGTCTAAGGCCAGCTTCTAGAGATAAATTGCACAGGACACTAAGGATAATAACAAGGCTTTCTTTAGTTATGTTAGAAACCTGGGTGGGAATTCCCAGATATGCTCAGAATTAGTCCAAAATGACAAAAAATACACCGAACCCACAGACATTGCCAACATCTTAGCTGACAGGTTCAGCGCAAACTTCTCCCCCCCACCCCACCAAAAGGGCAAATATCTATCCCAGCAGAGTGCTGCCCCCCTGACATCTCAGATGCTCAGGTAAGAGCCGCCCTCTCCAAAGCAAAAAACACAGCATCAATGGGACCAGACGGTGTCCCGGGCTGCATCCTACATGAACTCCAAGAAGAGCTAAACCCAAACATAAAACTACTGTTCAACCTCAGCCTTACTACAGGATATGTACCCAAAGAGTGGCGTACAGCAACAGTGGTCCCTCTCCACAAAGGTGGTGCCTCAATGGATCCTGGAAACTATCGCCCCATAAGCCTGACTAGCTTGGTCTGCAAAGCTATAGAAAGAATCATCATGGGCCTCATAAATAAAGATATTGGGGACCTACAGACACTGGATCCTACCCAGTTTGGCTTTGTTAAGGGCAGATCCTACCTCTTAAACCTGGTCGATTTCTTTGAAACAGTCACTAAGTCCATTGGCGAGGGGAAGGTGGTCCACACAGCCTACCTGGACTTCGCAAAAGCCTTCAATACAATACCCCACTCGGGCATTATAGATAAGCTCACCAGCTTAAATATAAACCCCTGTGTCACTAGATGGGTTGCAAACTGGCTCAAGGACAGAACCCACATGGTTAGAATTGCTGGAGCCATGTCAGACCAATTACAAGTGGCGTCCCACAAGGCTCAGTCCTGGGACCGCTCTTGTTCGGTATATATTTCTCGGAGGTACAGGCCAACACGGAAGGACTGTGGCTGACCAAGTTCACAGATGACTGCAAACTGGGTGCCATAATCAACTCTCCAGCCGACACAAGCATCCTCCAAAAGGGCCTCATAGAAACAGACAACTGGTGCCAGAGCCATGGCCTCAAGATAAATGCCAAAAAGTGTATAGTCATCCCCTTGGCAAAACAAAGTGACCACAAATTACCACATAGGTGGTAATCCATTAAGTACAGAAGAAGTAATTAGGGACCTGGGGACCCAAGTTGATAGCAATCTCTCATTTGATAACCACGTGTCCAAAGTGGTTAGAAGAACATTTTATATAGCCCACCTAATCATGAAGGGATTCACATCTAGATCAGGGGAGGTCATCGTGCCTCTTTACTCATCCCTCATCAGGCCCATAATTGAGTACAATGCCCCTTTTGGGATGTACCTTACCAGACACCTGCAGCAACTGGAAAGACCCCAAAAGTACCTCACCAAGATGATCAAAGGGCTCAAACAGATGCCATATGCTGCCCAGTTAAAGAAACTCCAGCTCTACTCAGTGGCATACCGCCTGCTCAGAGGCAATCTGTGCCTGACGTATAAAGCCATGTCCAACCCGGAATTAATGGACATGCTGCACCTCAGAAAATCCAAATCCCATCGAGCTACGCGCTCAAGAGACTTGAACCTCAGCACTGAAATAAATAGGACATGCTGGAGGGACAGATTCATAACCCAGAGGCTCCCTTTACTCTGGAATAAAATCCCAGTCCAGGTTAGGCAGAGTCCCTCATTGATTCTCTTCAAGAGGAATCTTGATGAGTGGATGGGAGATCGTAGGTTTACCCCGGGTATCACTTCTGTGTCACTGTTAGACAGTGGCACAGTATACTAACCTCAAAAAAGGGCATAGCAAAATTAATTTAAAATGGCTGGCAAAAGCCAAACACACTCTGGCTAGGCTTATAAATGCCCTAGGGCAGATAGCCTAGTATGAATCTATGAACCTATGAACCTATAAACTAATTTATAAGGAGAATACAGATTGTCAAACACATAAATTTAAACATGACTCTCCTTTTGAAAATCATGTAAGCAGCGGAGATCTGCTTGCGATCTACTTAGGGGATGTGTGCGAATTGATGTAAAGGGCTAGTATGCTCATGACTTAAGTAATGAAAAACTGGAGTCAGTATATGATAACTTTTTAAAAAGCTATTTGCATGATGCGAATTATTTAGTACTGACTAAAACTCAAACCATATGCTCTGATGGAGATTGGATTTTTAAACCAAGAATATGAATTTCATTTGTTACTGCTTTCCCCTAATTTGAATAAAGTAATTCACTATAAAGAATTAATATTCCATGCCCAGAAAGAATTAAAATCTCTAAAATAACAGTATTTGTGATGATACATTCTTGCTATGAGCCCACAGTGTATTGGACCTTTTATTTGCTAATAAAATCTAGCACAAGCTTAGGTAATGAATTCGGACTTTTATGGAGGCGTGTCAGAAGCAGATAACTCAAAGATATTCTGATCATTCTCAAACTGGATGAATGAGAAAGAGAACTGATTGGATATAGCGAGGTTGCCAAGGCTCTCATTGTTCAATTTATTGGAAAAGTTCTTTATTTAAGTAAATGAAGCGTCCCACTTTTAACGATCTGAAGAAGATTTTATCGAAAGCGCTTATTGTCTGTTAATGAATAAGGGCAGATGAGCAGATAACTCAAAGATATTCTGATCATTCTCAAACTGGATGAATGAGAAAGAGAACTGATTGGATATAGCGAGGTTGCCAAGGCTCTCATTGTTCAATTTATTGGAAAAGTTCTTTATTTAAGTAAATGAAGCGTCCCACTTTTAACGATCTGAAGAAGATTTTATCGAAAGTGCTTATTGTCTGTTAATGAATAAGGGACTTTTATTCATACTTTTAACTGTGGAAACATTAAAGTTCACTTTTTAAAGGATTTTTTGCATTGTTTGTCACGGACAGCGTCATTTAACTTTCTACCAACAATTGCTTGCTACATTAGCTTAGGTGAGCTTCCTGTCGTTGTTTTTGCTGTTGATTTAAATGTAAGCACTACTGTTATCTGGAATATATATTTATGACTGTCCTATCTGCAGGGTACATCTTGCTGAGTAATTGATATTGCGGTGTAAATGTCTGCAATCTGTATGTCTGTGTGTCTGTCTGTATTCTCTCATCATACTTCAAGCTACTCAGATTACTAACCATGTGCTCTTTATGCAGCAATCATGCCACTGCTTTTCTCCAACAGTCCAGCATTTGTCCAATACTTCATGCCAGACCTTTCAGTTTAGATGCATAATGGAATAATGATCGTCCCTTTTATTGACCTGCCTGCAAATAGTGCTGAATATCCTTTCTCTTCTTCAGCAGTGACACTGCAGTGACTTTTCATCTCACATCATTGGACACTTTTGCACATGGATCCCTATCTTTGGTAACTTTTTCCCGATTCAGTGCTTTCATCAGCTAGTTAGCTTTAGGTCTTCTCCTGCCTAACTGTATGATTGTGCACTTTTCAGTGCTACACTGCAAACTGTCTCCAGGCACCAGGTTCTGTTGCCTTAACATGCAGCTGGTGCAAACCATTCCATGTACTCAATTATAGCTCAATGTTTCCCAGAGCAGAGCTACAGCTTCATAGAGTCCAGTCCAAAGTATTACACATATTAACCTGTGAATTTAATACAATTGTAACTGCACTGTGACCACACTTTAATCCTGACGTGCATTGTGCACGGTCCTGAGTGTTGCACTGTAGTATTGCTTATACCTTTTTTCAGTACATACTACACAGGGTATAGTCATGCACTTGAAGAATATCTAGCTAACATTTCATTGTAAGTGTGAGTCAGTGCACCCAGTTTGCCACTTCTCAGTTTCTTTAGCTCTGCTAAAGCTTAAAGGTAATAATTTATGACAAAGGGGTAGTTGGGTTAAGCTCTCTATAACTCTATCTATTACGTATTATCAACAAAAACTTTTAAGTATAATTCACTGATAGTCACTGAAAGGAGTTCACAGACTCAGATTTACATTAAGAGGTGGGACTATCAGATGGTGATGAGAAATGCCATTTTGTCTAATAACTTATACCTAAAACCAATTAAGTTTTTGACACACTGTAGATATGCCAAGGGATCTGTTTTTTATGCTGCATCAAGCAATATTATTTTTTTCATGCACACTTGCAAACAACAGGCACATAGACACATGCACAATCATACACACACACACACACACACACACACACACACACACACACACACACACACACACACACACACACACGCACACATGCAGCAATGATTCAAAGTCGCAACTGCTGATAATATATTCCTTTGTCATTTTATATATTTTAAACTACAATTAAAAAATGTTCTCTTTTTCTAAACCTGCTACTAGAATCTAATGTTTTCAGCCACCAGTCTTTTATTTTCTAGAAATTCATCTGCCATGTCATTAAAGGAAGTTCAATGCTTCTTGGCGTTTGTCAGGTACATTGTACAGTTAAAGTGTTTATGTTATTTGTTTAAATCACACAACTATGCCAAACTGCACATGACTGGCAGAACACTAGACCTGGTGCTCAGTGCACAACTCCAAAATCATGTAAAGATAACACTAGGAAACCAGGTTTACAAAAATACTGATACTAGACAACCTGGTGTGTTATAAGTGCCCATGGATGATGTGTTTTTTCTCTTCTGATAGGGTTAAGAGGAGTTGTTTCATAGTAATTACAGGGAGTGGAACAGCTATAAACTATGGATGGAGTGACATTTGCCCAAAACCATATTGCCCAACCACAATTTGACAAAAGTGGTTGTGATGTGGATATCTCACCACTGCCAACCTATATGTGATGACCCTCTACCTCTGGGCCAGTAAGAAGCCTCAATCCTCACCACTGGCACCAGTGGGGGACACTGACTGGGAGAATAACAGGTACACACACAGTATCTCCAGATGCAGCTTTCTGCATCCAGCACAATCAAGCACAGTTTCCCTTAAGAGCACACAGAGAGCACAGTCAGCCCTGGGCTGGTTTCTTCCTCTTTCTCCAGATCCCCAGTAAGACTCCCCACTGGCACAGCTATAGTGTTGAGACCTCAGCTGAGTGTCCAAGCCAAGACCTCCTGCACCCTCTCTGTTCAACCAGTGATTCGTGTCCCTGCCCAAGTAGCTGACATCCACACTCTTTGAGGTATGATTTACATGCACATACACACACACACACACACACACACACAACACACACACACACACACACACACACACACACACACCTGGAAAGGCTGGCACAACTTTACTAGCTATTCCCCCTTCTGCCCAGACTATAAGGTAATTATGATTGCCACCAGACATTCCTGCCAGCTATCTTAAGGTTCTTCCAAGGGTACCCAATATACTGAGTGAAATTATTATTAATACAAATGGTAGTTTGACCACCAGCAAGGCTATTATGAGTGGCTCACACCATCATCATCTTTCGACTTTTCCCGTTAGGGGTTGCCACAGCGGATCATCTTTTTCCATTTCTTCCTATCCTCTGCATCTTGCTCTGTCACACCAACTGCCTGCATGTCCTCTCTCACCACGTCCATAAACCTTATCTTAGGCCTTCCTCTTTTCCTCTTACCTGGCACCTACATCCTTAGCATCTTTTTCCCAATATACCCATCATCCCTCCTCAGCACATGTCCAAACCAACGCAATCTAGTCTCTCTTGCTTTGTCTCCAAACTGTCCAACATGAGCTGACCCTCTAATATACTGATTCCTAATCCTATCCATGAGTGGCCCACACAGTGTCACCAAATAAATATGCAAGTACTCTCAAAACTTAAATATCTCTTCAAAGATCAGTAGCAATGAAAGGTTTAAATGTATTAAGTACAACAAAATACTAAGTAAATATTCACAGTGACATCAGAGTTCAAATCACAGTAAATATTTAGAATAACATGAATGACAGGTTCAGACAAATAAAGAAAAACAATATCTAAACTAAGCTTCACTATATTCCTGACTGAATCTAAGAGAATCACTGCTCCCTACTTACTTAATAGAACAAGGCAGATGATGTGGTGAATGGTCCTTCTTGTTGTCAGGCCCAAGACAGAATACAGAATGCTCTGTCTCACTAACAGACTTAGTTTCATAGGTTCATAGGTAGGTAGTAGGCTTTCGGTCCAAGGGCCTACGTAAGCCTAGCCAGCAAGGTTCCATAGCTTACACCATCCAAGAAAGTTATTTTCCTGTGCCACTATCAAGCAGAGACACAGAAGTGATCCCCGGGGTGTATTTACTGTTTCCCATCCACTCATCAAGATTTTTCTTGAAGAGTGCTAATGAAGAACTTTGCTTGACATAGATGGGTAGCTTGTTCCAGAGTATAGGAAGTCTCTTGGACAGGAATCTATCCCCCCATTGTGTCCTGTTTATTGTGGTGACAAGGTTTAGGTCCCTAGAGCGTGTAGCTCAGAGGGATTGGGATTTCTTTAGGTGTAGCATGTCCAACAGCTCTGGGTTTGACATAGCTTTATATGTTAGGCAGACATCACCTCAGAGTAGGTGATATGCTACTGAGTAAAGCTGGAGTTTTTTGAGGCGGTCAGTGTAGGGCATTTGTTTGAGGCCAGTAATCCTCTTTGTGATGTAATTCTGTGGCCTTTCCAGCTGCTGCAGATGTCTTGTGAGGTACATTCCAAAAGGGGCATTGCACTCTATAATGGGTCTAATGAGTGACAAGTAGAGGGGAACAATGACCTCTTTTTTCCTGGATAAGAACTCTTTTATGATGAGGTGTGCCATGTAGAAGGACTTCCTGACAACTGTGGTGATGTGACTATCAAAGGAGAGACTACTGCCCACCTGGATCCAAAGGTCTCTTATCACTCATTCGGTGTTAAGTAAATTGCTGCCCTATGTGGTAGTTCATGGGTACAGAGCTTTTACCAAAGGGGATGACACTGCACTTTTTGGCATTGAGCTTGAGGCCATGGCTCTGACACCAGGCATCTGTCTCAGTGAGACCCTTCTGTAGGATGTCCACATCATTTGGGGACTTGACTATGGCTCCTAGTTTGCAGACATCTACAAACTTTATTAGCCAGAGACCTTCTGTGTTAGCCTGTACTTCAGAGAAGTAGATATCAAACAGGAGAGGTCCCAGGACAGAACCCTGTGGTACTCCACTTGTCACTGCTTTGAGGTCAGATTTGGAGTCTTCAACTTTTACAGTGTGGGTTCTGTCAGTGGGCCAGTTGGCAACCCATCTTGTGACGTAGGGATTTATATGTAGTTTAGTGAGTTTAGCTATAATTCCAGAATGGGGGATGGTGTCGAAAGCCTTGGCGAGGTCAAGATAGGCTGTGTGAACCACCTTACCCTCATCCACAGCTTTGGTGACTGCCTCAAAGAAGTCAATCAGGTTCAGGAGGCATGATCTGCCTTTCACAAACCCGAACTGGGTGGGATCTAGAGTTTGGAGGTTACCAATGTCTTTGTTTATGAGTTCCATGATGATACGTTCCATGGCCTTGCAGACCAGGCTCATCAAGCAAATAGGTCGATAGTTCCTGGGATCAGTGGTGGCTCCCCCTTTGTGGAGTGGGATAACTGTTGCTGTGCGCCATTCAGTGGGCACAAAGCCTGATGCAAGGCTATTATTGAACATGGTGCTTAAGTGGGGAGCCAGTTCATTCTGAAGTTCTTGTAAAACGCAGCCTGGGATGTTGTCTGGTCCCATGGATGCTGTGTTTTTGGCTTTAGAGAGTGCAGCTTTTACCTGCATAGTTGTGATTACAGAGACTCTGCATTCTTCCTGTATAGATATGGGCCCTTTAGGGGGTGAGAGGGGGGGTAAAGTTAGCACTGAACCTATCTGCCAAGATGTTGGCAATATCAGTTGATTCTGTAATTTTCGTGCCTTTGTGCTGTAACTCAGAGCAGATCTGGCTGTTGCCATCTAGATTCTTGACATAGCTATAGAATGCTTTGTGGTTGTCCTTGGATTTAGTGGCAATTTTGTTTTCATAGCTAGCTTTGGAGGATCTTATAAGGGATCTCAGCTTCTTACTGAGGCTGACCAGGGAGCTTCTCCACTCATGGGATTTTACTCGCTTTTGCAACAGTTTCTTCCTTCTCAAAATAATATCTTAAATATTACTTCTGAGATAGCTTGCAGAATGACATCACTTCTGGTCATCTGATTTCTAGTTCTAATGCAAACCCCCATTGCCAGAAGCTGGTAGGACTTAGCACCTACCTGTAAAAATACACATACAAAGGCTTTTGCTCAGATCTGTGGCAGGTGCTGGAAGTCATAAAATAATTACATACCGCCATACTTCCAGTGTAGCAATTAGTTCACCCCAAAAACAATACAGAAAGCTTCCTAGTATAGACTTTGTGCCTCTGGCTACATTGAAACCTGTAAGATAGCATCTTTATACCCTAGCCTATAAAGTGATTTAATTTCAGATATAGTTTAAAGTTTACTGGACTGAGGGTAACCTCCTGATTTCCAGTTTCCTCGGTTAAAACATATACATTTAAACAGTTACAATAGTGCATGTACATTTCTGTTCTCTCCAGTAGGGCACACTGTGGATATATTTCAAACACAAGCACTTTACAAATACCTTTTCAGCACAAACATCTACACAAATCAGTTTGATATACACATGAGAAACATTATTTAACACAAGAATAAATCAGTTTGGTATTCACAAATGACATATAATTACTTACAAAATTCCAGCTAGCTGTGCTGGCAGTACCTCCTATCATCACAGTGGTCATACAGAAATGTTTTCTGTTTCAAATTCTCTTTACATACACATACAAAAAACACATTTTAAAGGTTGTCTAGGGGAATCCAGCCTGCACCTTCCACTTACAACCCCCCCCCATAATATTCTGAAGTGTGCAGCAGCTTTGCAGAACAAAAGAAATTCCCAATTTTGCAAATAAGTACTGTCTTCTTGTTTTAGCTGGACCTGTACAGCCCCCTGAGTTAACATATATTTCAAAATGTAGTATTCTTATTAATCATTATTCAGTGCATATCATTTTGAAATAGGAAATACTTAATTTCAAGCTACTCCCAAATCAGACCTAGTTCAGTAATGTATTAACACTACAAGCAACATGGTTAGCAACAGGAAATGTCCTACTTAAAAATTTCAGGGCAAGTAGATGTGTTTATTATGGGCCTTTTGCTGGGACTTATGTTTGTTTGCAGACATCAAACATATTTGTAACATTTTTTGATAGGTATTAAAAAAGCATATATAAAATGAGAGCAACTGGAATTAAGGATATTTATACTGTTGGTGTGTAAATGATTTGATCAGAGTCAGTATCAGTTACATTATAGTTCAAAATATCAGCAGTATTAAAGTGGTGCAATTATGCCTTCAACCTGGGGAATGTGAGTAAGAAGTAACACAGCTGACAGAAAATCATGACTGATGGCAACATGTTCAATATATAAAAAGCATATAAGATTCTCTAAGAGTTTTTTTGTCCATACCAACTATACTGTATCTTGACACGATGTGACACCATGTGACCTCTAGTACTATGGACCGTAAACTTGTCATGCACTTAAATCCAACTGCTGTCCCAGTCATTCTTGGCCTCTAATATTTTCCATACCTACTTGTTAGAAACAAGGAAATTGGATAAAAAAAGGAAATGGGCTGTTTAGCTAAAGCTACTGTTGTGCAGAGAATTATTTTCAGTGAGTTGTTGCTCCCTCCAGCTACTCCATACCATCATACTTTTACTTTGGTATTGTGGCCCCAATCAGAAACCGACATTCCCTTTGAAATTATTTATTTCCCCTTTCACAATTGTTTTCTACAGTTAAATGATTCAGAGTCCACTCACTCAGAAGGCCATCAGATGATCATTCCATCTCTAAATGAAATTTCTCAAAAATGTTTGCTGCCATCTGAAACTCCTTGCATTGTGATATCCAAAATCTAAGCAATTTTAATATTTTCAGAACTTTATTTCCTACTTTACCTAGTTAACTCAAAGTAGATACTACACTGTTAACAAATACACTTTCTTTTCACTCTTTCATACTGAACTCATTATTTTTTTCTGAGTAGTTCTTAATTGATTATGAAGGGTCTTAGCTATAAGGGTCTTCAGACCAGCGCACCTGCTAGGTTAACAAATGAAAACAAAATTAATTAAAAACACTTGTCACACTTTTAAATTTCTGCCTGCTGATGTTGCAGGTTCTGGGAATGATGACTGACCAGACTTTCTTCTTAGAAGCTAGGTAGATGGAGGAAGATGGGAAATAAGGTGTACAGCCCCTGCCATTGTGATTTACATAGAATGCTGGGTGATAACCCCCCCTCCCAATAAGAAAAGTGTGAGTATGGCATCGGTGTATGCTTTATGAACTGCTCCTACTACAATCTCTGGTCTCACCAAAGTAGACATAAACTGTGAAATGTTTTCATGCCTCCCTTTCAATAAGCATATCTAAACATGATCATCTTCCTTCACAAGGTCCTTTATTAGTCTGGGTTTTATCCTGGTATTGTCTGTCAGATATACCTTATTTGTCTGTACAGATGTCATAAGGCTCATTTATCATCTGAAGCTTGCTAAAAAAAACATGCCCCTTTGACTCCAAGTAAGAACTGTTTTTTAATTAATTTAATTTTACTTTAATTAGTCCATTAATTGAGTTAGAATGTCCATCTGGGAAGTTCCATTGTCAGTGGCATCCTAAAGAGAAAAAAGTACAAGGTGCTATAATCTTACTGTATATCACAAAAAGTCAGAATAACAAAAATATAATAATTGAACACTAATGCATACAAATCACTGAAAAGTAAAAATAAGAATTTTTACCAAGTTGTTTGAACATAGACACATTTGACTGAAAATAATTGATAAAATGAATTCCAGAATATTTATTAAATAAAAGGCATCCAAAATAAACTCAGCTGTATTAAATATTATAATAAATCAATAAAAATGGTCACAAAAATATTAAAAACTTTAAAACCAACTTTAATAAACACAGAATAGTAACTGGTAAGCACTTTCATCCTAGAAACATGGAACTTCATCAGACCAAGTTACAACAGACTCAAAACCATTAAATACATTTAATACTAGTCATGTTACCTCCAATAAGCAACATAACTTTACAAAAAATAATGTTTTAACCCCTTCCTTTTCAATACTACTTTATCATTTTCTCTCTCATTTAAACCAGGATAATTACAAGCATTTAGTCTAATCTGTCAACAATATTCTTTTTCAGTCCAGGTCATCTTCCACATCTAACCTTTTGCTATAATTAAATACCTGATCTACATCTGAAAAATTAAAGCTCACATCACTAATCTCACTATGCTTACACACAGCATGCTTTGCTAAACCATTACCTAAATCCTTCATGGCTACTGCTTTCATATGTTCATGCATCCTCTTATGAAGCTCTCTCAAAGTTCTCCCTATATAAAACACAGAGCATAAATCACATAAAGCAACATAAACCACAAATCTGGATCTACAATTATACCTGCATTTTAATTTAATTTTATAATTCATTGCCTCTACATTCACTTCCTGACCTAACACTAATGGACAAAACTAACAACTCCTGCATTTAACCATCCCCTTATTCTTATCTGAAACTGCATAACTTTTATAAAAATGTTCCTTTAAATTCTTCCCCCTTCTGGATACAAAAATAAGTCTCTCACCTATAATCTCTTAAATCTACAAAATTGGTGAGAAACCTCCAATTTTTAGTAATAATCTGCTTGATACTCTCTTCATCCACTGAATTAGGTAAAATACAAGCTAAGCTAAACTTCTCTGGGTTGCCTTTCCTATTATCCTGACCATAGTGATGGCCCCCCACCACACATAAAGCTAAAATGTCACCTTTAATCTTTTCAGCTAAATCCATCGGGTAACTCCTCAAATAAAAACTATTTTCCATCACAGAACATTCTTGCTTAAAGAAATTACTAGCCTCTGTAAGCCCACTTAATCTTAAAAACTGACCTTTTACTACATTCCTTTTCAAACTGGCCTTATGCATACTATTGTAATGGAAATAGCTATTGCTGTGCAATTCCTTTTAAAAAATTCTGACTTTAATATTGTTGGGATATTTATTAACTACAAGATCCAAAAATTGATTTCATCATAGCTAGTCTAAAAGACAAACTTAAGATAATCAGATATAGTATTTAAATACATAAAAAACTCTTTTAACTTTTCCATGATTCCTTTCCATAAAAAATAGATCATCAATAAAATGCTTATAAAATGACATCCTTAAAAAATTCAGATTTGTAAACATGCTCTTTTTCCTATCTTGTCATAAAAATATTAGCGTAGCTGGGTGCCATCACCGGTCCCATCGCTATGCCATTTTTTTGTCTATAAATTTCATTATCAACAACAAAAAAATTATAACTCAAAATGACATCAAAAATTTCCGTAAGCAGTCTTACCTCATTACCTGTGAAAACTCTAGAAGCACACATTTCTCTGTTAACAAATTCAAGGCCCTCCACATTTGGAATAGTGGTGTATAGTGATGCAACATCAGCTATTACTAACATTATAGAATCATTCACTGTTACCTTAATAACATAATCTTTAAACTGAAAAGAATCTCTTACATATGACTCACTACAGCAGATCAATTTCTGCAAATACTTATCAGCAAAAATTGCTAGGGGTTCAGTTGTATTACCCTGACTTGCCACAGTTGGTCTAAAACTAGGTCTATCTAGACACTTAGGTATTTTTGGCAAGCCAGAAAACCTTCCCAGCTTTGGCTTCCAAACCCTAAAATAATCAGCGATATCCATATTAATCAAACCTTCTGTCCATAATTCCTCAATACACGAGTCAACTATATTAAATGGTCTAATAATATCATCCCAAGCCACTTTCTCATAACATTTTTTATCATCTAACATCTTTCTAATTTCCTCCAAATAATATGCTGTATCTAAAACCACCACCACATTCCTTTTGTCTGCTTTTGTAATATATATAAATTATTGTCTCTTTTCAACTGTGACAATGCTTCTCTTTCACTCATGGTTAAATTATAAAACCCATTTTTGACCTTAACCTGCAATAAATCCATAACATCATTTTCACAGGTAATAAAAAAAGTCTCTAACTCAGGCTTTAAAACAGGATTAATTACACTAGGTTTTTTGAAACATTCATTTTAAACATCATTCATACCATTATTAAAAATACATTTTAAATTCAGTTTTCTAGTGAAGTCCTCTGAAAGCATTAATAGTTTCAATTAAATCAGCCTCTGAGATAGCAGAAAGGTCAAACCCTTACTTAAAACACTTATGTGGTCATATTGCAAAGCAAAGTTTGACAAATTAACTACTTTAAAAGTGTCTAAAACAGTACCTTCACTCGGAGAAACGTTTATTTCCTTGTCCATACAATCTTCTGATTTCTCCGTCCTCCTCTTTCTTGTCTGAACCGATTCTGCTGGAACAAATTGTTGTTCAAATAACCCTTGTTTTTAGGTTTCCAGTTTGACTGCTGAGGAGCCTGTAGCACTACTTGGGCCCAAGTTCTGTTGCCTGTACCTCTATCTTGGTAAACTGCTACTTGTGGAAAATCCCATTGCTAGAAAACTTGGTGCTGTCCTGCTTGCTGTCTCTTGCTCTCATGCTTAACTTTTACATCCAAGGCACACGCCCCTTTTGTGTTTATTTGATGAATCACCATTGGAGCTTTCATTTCCATTAGCAACAGCATTGGCTCCAACTTCATAATCTCTTTTGTCTCTAGCAAATTTTCTAAGTTTACATTTCTTAAGCAACTCACTTTCACAAGCTACTTTCTCAGTTATCATCTGCATTTTATGTTCAAAAATGCTAAACAAAACAGCATCCCTGAGGGTGTTAAATAAAGCCATAACCTTGCTCATTACATCTGCCAGCATTTTATTTTGTTCATCTAGCAGCAACTTCACATACATCAAGCCTGCCACTTTGTTAATGGCTTTCCAAGCCTCAATAAAATCCAAATAATAATTATCACCAGTGGGAGCCTTGGAAACTCTCAAGCCGCTTGGGACTTCTTTCCTTGCCAAACAAGCATCAGAAAATAAAATATCTGGGGGGTGTGGCCAAGATGCCAGTCTGATAGCAGCAGAAATGCATAGCTCTGCTTAGATGTTAATATCCTGACAGTAAATATACTTTAATTATTAGAAAAATATAGCTAAAAGTATACTAAAAATTAGATTAACATAGACTCATTATTTTCTAAAAATTAATACATAGTCAAGATAATTTTTTAATTATTCCTGTCAAGATGTTTTCTATTGGAGATCTCAAGATGAGCAACTTGAAGAACCCACACCAGGAGAGAGCAGTGAAGAAATAATTACATCTTATAATAACAAACATCCAAGAACTGCCACTAAAAATGGACAAATTCAAAAACAAAATGGATATTATAAAACAAGAATGCAGTAAACAACTGGAACTTCTAAATGAAATAGTGAAAAAACAATCTGAACAGATTCTTGCCTTAGAGGAAACAGTAACTATAATAGATACTAGAGTAACAGAAAATGAACATCACAATGAATTTCTTCTGAAAGAAAACACCAGGCTGATTGAGAAACTGTAAGACCTTGAAAGTAGGTCAAGGAGGAATAACATAAGAATATATGGAATTCTTGAGAAAGACGAGGGTGCTAACATGATTCAATATCTCAATAAGTGGTTTTCATCAGCACTAAACATGCCTAAATCCCTCTCTTTTGGAATTGAGAGGGCTCATCGGTTCCTGGCAAATCCAGTTTCACCTCTGAGTTCATCTAACCCCAGGTCTATAATAGATTTCTTTCCTTGCAAGACAAGGACTTAGTGTTGAAATCAGTTTGGACTAATTCCCCTATCAAGATGCATGAAAAAGTTATTTGTTTTGACAATGACTACACCTCTGCTGTTATATCCAGAAGGAAGGAGTGTGTTCCTCTTCCTTGAAAAAGCCAATATTAAAGCTCAAATTCTTTTTCCTGCAAGAATAAAATTCACCTTGCCAGAAGGATTGAAGATCTTTGATTCACTACAAGAAGCAGTAGAATTTATCCAAAAGAAGAAAATATTGCTGGGCATAGAAGAAATGGAATGGTCATCTCAGAGTTTGAAGAGACAGGCAACAAAAAATGGATGGTCTGTGAAGAAAGGAGCAAACAAAATTAAGAAACTAAAGGACAAATGAAAAATTCCTTCTAATTTTAAATGCTTTGTTTTATGAATCATAATATATTTGATTCTGGAAAGTCTCTATGTTTTAAGGTAATGTGAATCATTTCTATTATTAACTTTCTCTTTTCCTTTCTATATCTACTTCTAATTACATATAGTACTAAGTATTTAAATAACATTCTCTCTCTCTCTTCTTCTTTCTTCCCATTTTTTTATTACCAATGTTCCTTTTCCCCATTATAAGTACTTTACATACTTTTCCCTTTTAAATAACTACAAATAAGGTATGTCTTCTAATTCTTCAGTAATAGTATAATTTGACTTAATACCAAAGTGCATTTTTTCTAGTGGGTCAGTGGTGGGGTACAAGGTGGTTCTGATTAGTGTTTCTAACTAGATGTTTTAGACTCTTTGTTTAGATACATTTAAACATTAATACAGTACATTAATGGTGTTTTATATATAGCTAAATATGTTTATATATATATATATGTGTGTGTGTGTGTGTGTGTGTGTGTGTGTGTGTGTGTGTGTGTGTGTGTGTATATATATATATATATATATATATATATATATATATATATATATAAATATATATATATATATACACACACACACACACACACACACACACACACACACACACACACACACACACACACAAGTCCCTTTTTTTCTCTCTCTGGCCTGGTTAACTGGTGGGTAAATGATTGAACTGTTATAATATGATTTCTGATTTGAGGCAGCTGTTGTTACTTCTAAATAGCTGTTTTTATATGAAAGGGTTCATTTTTTCAAGATGTTGATGTTTTGTGAGGAAACTGGTGGTCTGTGTGACTGTTCTCATTGTGGAGATTCATGACATGCACTGACAAGGCAGCTTGAGTGTTTTTTTTTTTTTTTTTTGCTTTCTGTAAACTCTAAAAGCTTCAAGATCTGAATTTCCCACCGAAAATGTTTTTTTTCTTTACTAGAGACAACTTCTGTTGTGCATGAGCCTATTTAGGTACTTTTAAACAAGTTAATGAAGCAGCAGCTTGAGGAAACAACAGTGATGACATCATTTGACCTTTTGAACTTGTTAAATGGTTGTACTTAGAATTATTTTCTCTTGAAATTCTGTTATCCTTCACTAGATACTTTAAATAGTAAATAATTAGTTCTGATAAAAGTGTTTAGCTCCTTTGAAAATGCCTATGTTCTCTTATAGATGCATACATTCTGCAGATTCAATGACACTGTTTGTAACTAAATGTCATCAAGTGAACTTGGAGCTGCATTAGAAAACTCATTATGCATATTAACATCAGACTTATGTTATATAAGTAAACCTTTAGTAACTAAACAGGGTTGTGAGGCCCCTTTTTCTCTCTCTCTCTCGTCCCCTTCCTAATGAAAGACGTCAACATATATATTGTTAATACATATGAGTAATATGTGTATAATTGCAAAATATAATAGTTATGTTGCAATAATTGTTATATATATATTCAACAGATCCTTACATGAAAAATGTTACATGACCTACAAAATGGTTAAATTATCTGATGTTTCTTGAAAAGTCTTGGAAACAATGACAATCTTCTTAACATTCAGCTTCTAATGTTTATACATACTTTGATCTGATGTGTATTTCTGACATATCTACGTATTGGAGGTGCTATTATCATATGTGACATATTCATATAGGTTCAGATATATTGGACACTCTCATTCTAATGTATATTTCTTGGATTCAGATTTCTTTAGTTGCTTTCATAATGCTTTTCTTTTTTGTTTTTATACTATATTCTAAGCAGAGATGGATAATTTATGCCATTTGGTATTGGAGAGGTGGTGGATGGATGATTTAGTTAAGTTTTTAACTAAACCAAAAACTGTATGTTTCATGTATGTTTGTAAATAGTTTTGGGTTTTTGAAAGTAGTGCTTAATACACGTTATGCATTCACGGTAAGTAAGTTTTCAGTAGATTTCAAGTCAACATGGAAGAAAGGTCTTTCAGTTAGTAATAACATACACATTATAGTCAATGGCTTATAAATGTTTATCATTAAATATTAATGGTTTGAACAATAATGTCAAAAGAGTTGGTTTGCTTAAATATATCAAAATGCATAAAGCCCAGATCATCTTTTTACAGGAACCCATCTATTAAAAAAAGATCTGCAAACATACTCATTCAATGGCTATACCATCCTGGCTGATTCATGTTTTAAGACTAAGAGAAGGGGCACTCATATTCTATGGAAAAATACTTATACTGTGCCAAGAATTATAGATACAATTTCAGATAAAGATGGGATGCTAAGCATGGTTATTTTGGAAATCAATAGGAAGTATTATACTTTGATTAATACATACTGGATACTAGGACTGAGTACTAAATATGTTGACAAATATCTGGACCTGATTACTTTAAATGCAAATGGGGAAATTATAGCAACAAGTGATTTTAACTGCCTATTATCAGGCAATGATATTTCTAAAAATGGTAAAATAAAACTAACATCTCAAGCCAAGAAGTTAAATGACTTTACAAACCAGATGGACCTTAAAGATATACATGATCTAAGAGAACATTATTCCTTATTCTATACTCCCTATTCATATCAGTTTGGTATACAAACAAACATTGATAAGGTCTTTGTATCAAATAATAGATACTCTAAAATAAGTGATATATCTATAATGACTTGTCCACTTTCGGACCATAATGCTATAAACTTTACATTAACTACACATGCAAATTATTTAAGATTTCTACAGAGAATTCCTGCTTACATAACTAAGTTAAATGACTTTAGGGAATGGATAATGAAAGAAACAGACGTTTATGGAAACAAATGATAACAATGAAGTGACTGATAATATGCTATGGGACACTTTTAAAGTTTATATAGATGGTAGAATACAATATTGGTACCTTAAAAAAAGGAGAGAGTGGGACAAAGAACTTTTAGACTTACAAAAAGACATAGACAAAATAAAAATGGACCCAAAACCAAATAACAAAGTAGCACATAAAGAAATTACTAAGTTAAATCAAAACACTTAGAAGTTCTAAATCATAAGGTAGCCATAAACCTGGAAAAAATGAAATTACAATATTATGGTGTAAATCCCAAATATCTACATAAAATAGCGGTAATATCCAAAAAAACAATCAAAATCTTATTAATGAGATTAAATATAAAAATGATGGTTCAGTTAAGAGTTCATCTAATGTAATGGGCATATTAGAAGTGTTCAAAAACTACTATAAAGATATAAATAATAACATACCACCTTTGGAGACAGATAATGTAATAAATACTTTTATTCAAGAACATATAACTACTAAGGTATCAATGCAACAAAATAACATATTAAATAAACAAATAACACTAACAGAAGTGAAAGAGCAAATAAAAAATTTAAAAGATAATAAAGCTCCAGAACTGGATGGAATAATTCCTGAACTATATAAGATTTTTCCTGAATATATAATAAAGAAAATGATGAGTGCCTTTACCATGGTTACGCAAAATTGTATAAACCCCCATCATGGAAATATTCAATTATCTCCCCCATATTAAAACAAGGTAAGGACCCCAAATCTTGTGATTCATATAGGCCAATTGCATTACTAAACACTGATTATAACATATTTATGACAATATTAGCTAACAGGATAAAGAAATATTACCTAATCTAATACATAATGATCAGACAGGGTTCATTCTTCATAGAAAAGTGCAAGATAATATTATTAAATTACTATCATTAATAGACATAGCATGCAAATACAAAAAAAAACTAACGATTATTGGCCTAGACATAGAAAAGGCTTTTGATTCTATTAGTTGGGCTTATTTACAAAGAATTCTAATTGGTGTTGAATTCTCCTCAGATTTTGTCAACGTATTAATGAAAATGTATAGTGGGGCACAAGTTTATGTGAAAATCGGATCGTGTCTATCCTCACCACTACAAATCCTCAAGGGAACTAGACAAGGTTGTCCTTTGTCACCATTATTGTTTGCTCTTGAAATGGAACCTTTTGCTACATATATCAGAAACAAGCAAAATATAAAAGACTTTCAAATTAATAGGACTATTGTCCTAAGATACAATTATTTGCTGATGATATGTTGTTAACGTTGGGTGATATTGATGGTTCTTGCATGATGTTATAAATACCTTAAGCAAGTTTGAAAGAATTTCAGGGCTTAAATTCAATCATAATAAATCCAAAATATTACTAATTAACAAAAAGATCAACAAAAACCTAAGAAAGAATAACATGTTTAATTGGGAGAATGATGTATTAGACTATTTGGGTGTCAGTATAAAGAGTACATGGAAAGGGTCTGCTAAACTAAACTACAATAATTTAATAACTACCATTAGTGAACTAATCAAAGATGAAATAACTCCTTCACACTGGAGGATAGGATCTCTTCAATTAAAATGATAATTTTACCTAAAATGTTAGTAAACCAAGCTGGAAAAGACAAACTAGTAACTTCAAAATGGAAAAAAACAGGATCCAACCAAGAGACACACTGAGGCACAATAAGCTAGCGCTTTCATCCACTTTTAATGATGTGAACTTCTTCAGAAAAAATAATAATAACCACCTACCCATCTTTTAAATGATTCATTACAGGAAATGATGTCATAATCTGCACAATCAAATAAATTTAAAGTAATAATACTATATAAAATAATTAATATATCTATAAAAATATATATACATACATATAAATACTACATGTATAAATAAATACAATATATCGGTATGTTATTACATACCTTATATTTATTTATATTTTAAAAAACATTTTATATTAATGACTTCATTAAGCCCTGGATATATATCAGCCCCAAAAAGGAGCTGCCAAAATGCTTCCTTCTGTTCTAATGTGTTGTCAATGTCACCACCAAACATTTTTTCTCTACATAATCTAAAACAAAAAATTCAAATTTCTTAAAATCCGTGCAGGAAAGAGCATGTCTAGCTAAAGAATTGTTTTTATCTTTTTTCTTTATAGCTAGAACATGCTCATAAATTCTACGTTTTAAAACTCTTTTTGTTTTACCTATATAGTAATTTTTGCATGTGGAACAAGTAGCCATGTAGACTACATTTTCACTATGGCAATTAAAATACTTATTTGCCCAGAATGTTTGTCCCAAATGTTCTATAGTTATAAAGGATGAATTACACATGAACCTACATTGTTTACAGTCCTTACATGCAAAAGTACCTTTTTTGTTACTAACTGATCTATCTTTATAAGTTTCTGACTTCTGAGAAGTTTCTAACTTCTGTCTAATATTTGTCACCTTTTTGTATGTAAACTTTGGTAAATGACCCAAAGATATACTTAATTCCTTGTTACCTAAAATAATTCTCCAGTTCATCTCAATAATTTCCTTTATACACCAAATTTCATTTACTATTGGCAGAGGAAATGCTATGTTGAATTCTTGATTCTTTCTTTTATTACTGTGATGTAAACATATTGGAGCTTCCACTATTATGTCATCAGAAGACAAAATGGGCTGAGCAACACATTTTCTTAAGAGTGAAACCTCTTTTTCCATTCCCTCTAACCACCTTTGGTCATAACCCCTTTGGAGAAATAATTCTCTAAGAAATGTAAGCTCATTCCAAAAAATATGTTCATCAGAAGTAAGCCTACTTAGTCTGATCATTTGACCCTTGATGACACCTTTTTTCATGTGTGTTGGGTGCAAACTATCCCTGTGCAAATACTGATTTGCAAAACATGACTTCCTATAGATTCTACTCTTAAATTTTCTTGTAACATTATCTATATTGTGTCAAATCCAAGAAATTAATTTGTTCACCAAAACCACCTATTTTGAAAAATAAAAAATCTGTAGTGCCATTAAGGTCAGATACAAATTCTACGAATTCAGAATGTTCCCCTGACCATAAAAAAAGCAAATCATCTATGTATCTGTGGTATAATTCTACCTTGTTGTAACCAGGGTGTAACTTCAGGAACCTATTTTCCCAATTGGCCATGACTATGTTCGCAAAAGCCAGTGCCACTCTTGCTCCCATGGCTACACCTGATATTTGCTTATATAATGTATTATTGAATTTGAAAAAATTATTGTCGAGTACCAATTCCATTAATGTACAGATTGTGTTTACTTTTTCACCTGAAAAATCAGTATGACATGTGAGATAGTCTCTCATGAACTCTAAACCTACTTCCTGATTAATAGAAGTGTACAAACTCGTGACATCTAGCGTACAAAAATATATGTCTGTCAGGCATTTTATATTTACCTAAAATCTCTAGCAAGTGCCAAGAATCTCTTAGATAATGTTCTGATTTTTGTACTATTGGATTGAAAACATTATCTAACCATATTGAAATATTCTCAGTTTTAAATTGTCTGGCAGAGACTATAGGTCTAAAAGATGGACTTGTTTCGTTGTTTTGAATTTTAGGAATTCCAAAAAAAGTGGCCATTTTTGGATGTTCTACCAATAGAAAATCATAATCAGCTTTGTCAATTTCCCCTTGGCAAAACATATCAAACAAAAAGGTATAAATTTTCCTAAAACTGTAGTTGACAAAGTGTAAAGAAACTTTGGAATAAGTATCTGAATCTTCTAATAACGTACTGAGAGATTTTTCATAAACACAGGTGTCCATGATTACTATTTTCCCCCTTTGTCAGCTTTCATAGTTCTGATGTTAGAATTCCTACTTATGTTTTCCAAAGCAATTAGTTCAGCTTCAGATAAGTTATTTTTAACATTGCCATGTTTAATCCCTCTAAACTCTTTTTCACAAATGTTTTGAAACACTTGCAGTGTGTTCACCAATGGGGGGTTAAAGACACTCGGTTTACTAAGCTTAGAATTTCCCTGTTCCACTGTGGTGTTAACATCATGCAAAATATATTGAAGGTTGAGTTTACGCAAAAAAAGCCTAAAATCAATCATTAGCTTGCCAATGTTCATCCTGTTGGTAGGAATAAAAGAAAAACCTTTTCTTAGCACACTGTTGGTCGCTGCACAAAAGGAACTACTACTCAAATTGACAATATCTATTGTGAAATTGTCTCTTGGAGGTGAAATCACCTCTGTTTGTTCTTCCCCTTTGTCTTCCCTTTCTGCTGCATCACATTGTACCATTTGGTAGTCCTTTTCATGGAAGGCCCTTGTGTCCGAAAAGGGCCAGTAACATGTCCATTAGAATGTCCATTGCAAGTAGCCACCACTCCAGCAAAACTAGTTCCCACTTTTACTGTGTTGTTTGTAGTACCATTCACATTGACACTCTGTTCATCATTGACCAAAAGGGCTGGTACTTCATTCACTCTAGGAAAAACCTCCTTATTTCCTGTAGTCAACCCCTCTTGGAGATTGGCCACCCTGTCGACCAAAGAACTATTGTTAATTGAAGGTACTGTGGTGACACTCACATCAGTGATACTGATGTAGGCCTGATTCGACCTGTATGCTTGAATGTTTCTATTTAACTTGTTTTGTTTTCTAGCTATAATAGTAGCTCTATGTCTGTCCGCCTTTGCTTCAATACCATTATATAATGTTAAAAAATTATTGAAGCAAATATAACTTTTTATACTGTCATCCTTAGATTTAATACTGTCCTTGAGTTTAACTATTTCTTTTTCGTAGTGAGAGACAAGCACTCTCATCATGGCCAAACCAGCCTCATTGTACAATTCTATTAAAACATTGCACAAATCGTCACCAGGAGAAACACAATTGGGGAATTTCGCCGTTCTCAAACCTTGCGGGACTATTTTGCGATTAATACATTCCCCTAAGTATTGTACTTCCAAAGTTAAAGACACATACTTGAAAACAAGTCTCTCCAGTTCAAAAATACACTTTTTACATGAATTAGAATCATGTAATTGTTTACTTACAGTTTTTAAACTTTTTGTTTGATATGTTTTGCCAAGGGGAAATTGACAAAGCTGATCATGATTTTCTATTGGTAGAACATCCAAAAATGGCCACTTTTTTTGGAATTCCTAAAATTCAAAACAACGAAACAAGCCCATCTTTTAGACCTATAGTCTCTGCCAGACAATTTAAAACTGAGAATATTTCAATATGGTTAGATAATGTTCTCAATCCAATAGTACAAAAATCAGAACATTATCTAAGAGATTCTTGGCACTTGCTAGATATTTTAGGTAAATATAAAATGCCTGACAGAGACATATATTTTTGTACGCTAGATGTCACGAGTTTGTACACTTCTATTAATCAGGAAGTAGGTTTAGAGTTCATGAGAGACTATCTCACATGTCATACTGATTTTTCAGGTGAAAAAGTAAACACAATCTGTACATTAATGGAATTGGTACTCAACAATAATTTTTTCAAATTCAATAATACATTATATAAGCAAATATCAGGTGTAGCCATGGGAGCAAGAGTGGCACCGGCTTTTGCGAACATAGTCATGGCCAATTGGGAAAATAGGTTCCTGAAGTTACACCCTGGTTACAACAAGGTAGAATTATACCACAGATACATAGATGATTTGCTTTTTTTGTGGTCAGGGGAACATTCTGAATTCGTAGAATTTGTATCTGACCTTAATGGCACTACAGATTTTTTATTTTTCAAAATAGGTGGTTTTGGTGAACAAATTAATTTCTTGGATTTGACACTTAACATAGATAATGTTACAAGAACATTTAAGAGTAGAATCTATAGGAAGTCATGTTTTGCAAATCAGTATTTGCACAGGGATAGTTTGCACCCAACACACATGAAAAAAGGTGTCATCAAGGGTCAAATGATCAGACTAAGTAGGCTTACTTCTGATGAACATATTTTTTGGAATGAGCTTACATTTCTTAGAGAATTATTTCTCCAAAGGGGTTATGACCAAAGGTGGTTAGAGGGAATGGAAAAAGAGGTTTCACTCTTAAGAAAAGGTGTTGCTCAGCCCTTTTTGTCTTCTGACGACATAATAGTGGAAGCTCCAATATGTTTACATCACAGTAATAAAAGAAAGAATCAAGAATTCAACATAGCATTTCCTCTGCCAATAGTAAATGAAATTTGGTGTATAAAGGAAATTATTGAGAAGAACTGGAGAATTATTTTAGGTAACAAGGAATTAAGTATATCTTTGGGTCATTTACCAAAGTTTACATACAAAAAGGTGACAAATATTAGACAGAAGTTAGAAACTTCTCAGAAGTCAGAAACTTATAAAGATAGATCAGTTAGTAACAAAAAAGGTACTTTTGCATGTAAGGACTGTAAACAATGTAGGTTCATGTGTAATTCGTCCTTTATAACTATAGAACATTTGGGACAAACATTCTGGGCAAATAAATATTTTAATTGCCATAGTGAAAATGTAGTCTACATGGCTACTTGTTCCACATGCAAAAATTACTATATAGGTAAAACAAAAAGAGTTTTAAAACGTAGAATTTATGAGCATGTTCTAGCTATAAAGAAAAAAGATAAAAACAATTCTTTAGCTAGACATGCTCTTTCCTGCACGGATTTTAAGAAATTTGAATTTTTTGTTTTAGATTATGTAGAGAAAAAATGTTTGGTGGTGACATTGACAACACATTAGAACAGAAGGAAGCATTTTGGCAGCTCCTTTTTGGGGCTGATATATATCCAGGGCTTAATGAAGTCATTAATATAAAATGTTTTTTAAAATATAGATAAATATAAGGTATGTAATAACATACCGATATATTGTATTTATTTATACATGTAGTATTTATATGTATGTATATACATTTTTATAGATATATTAATTATTTTATATAGTATTATTACTTTAAATTTATTTGATTGTGCAGATTATGACATCATTTCCTGTAATGAATCATTTAAAAGATGGGTAGGTGGTTATTATTATTTTTTCTGAAGAAGTTCACATCATTAAAAGTGGATGAAAGCGCTAGCTTATTGTGCCTCAGTGTGTCTCTTGGTTGGATCCTGGTTTTTTCCATTTTGATTTTACCTAAAATGTTGTTATATATACTGTCATTGGCACTACCCCTTCCCAAAAACTTATTTAAAAAATTAGATTCCATGCTACTTTTATGGTTTCCCTTAAAACCTAGGATTCCATATACTTGGCATATTAGAGTTTGGAACATTAATGGGATAGCATTCCCTAGCTTAAATCTTTTTTTCCAAATCAGTTATAATTAATGTAATATTACATTAGATCACACCTACCTAGATATATATATATATATATATATATATATATATATATATATATAGCTGGAAAACAATACATGAGATTCATATAACTGATATCAGAACTATAGAAAATCAATTTAAGGAACAATATGGAACAAGTAGAGTTCATTGGCTTTTACATGAATTTTGTCTATTTAATAAGAAGTTTGATCATTTTTCTTATAGCATTAATCAAATATTTAATAACTTTAAAAATATAATCGATTGTAATTACAACATTAAACAATTTCTATTTCTTATATTCTCTATAGCATACTCCCCTGATTGCCTAGATTCTTTCAACATCAATGCGATGCAAAAATTAAAGGAAAATAACTTGATATTCTGGCATCAGTTTATTGAAAATAAGAGTACTAAACCACTAAACTCTCTTTTATGTAGTTTTGATAATAGCCAAGACAATTGGTTGATTATACACTCATTACAACAGTTTAAAGAAAATAAAATGAGAGTATCAATCAATCTAGAGACCGAATCTATACCTAGTTTGATTCAGCTTTTTATTGAAAAGACAGATAATCAAAAATTAAGTATCTTACCTATCTGTAAGATACTAAGAGAAGACACTCTAAAGTTTGACTCAGATTTTTGGAATTACTAAGTAAAGATTAATGGAGAACAAATATCTGATGAATCAAAAAAATTGTTATTGAATTCTGTGTATGGTACTTCTTCTTCATTATATTGGACATTGTATACATGGAAATTTATGAATAGGAGTTTCTATACTCCACATAAAATAAATCTTATACACAAAAACAGTGAAAGCAAATGTTGGAAATGTGATAAATTCTGAGAGGCCAATTGGGTTCACATGTTCATTGAATGTAGAAATGTTGTTCACTACTGGAAAGACTTCAGATATTTTGTAAATGCTTTATGGTCTGGTAACTTTCATATTTCTAACTCACTAATCCTATTCAGTGTTCCCATACCTAATGTAATACCTAAATCTCAGATTCAGTTACTCTGGCCAATTCTTGCAATTGCTGGAAAAGTTATTACTTTGAACTGGAAAAGTAACAAGATTTGATGTTTAAAAATTTTATTAATTTAGCAAAAGTTGTTTGCAAAAAAGAACTGCAAACCATTTGTTATAGAATTCATAACATTACTCATAAAAAATAACATGGCAAAAATTGTGAAACCTTTTGAATAAATACTGATAACTTCTCATGGATAAAATGATTGTGTATCATAAATGAATGTAAATATTGTAAATAGTTTTATTGTTTTATTGTATTTGGTATATGTACATTTGCATGTTTATAATGAAAACAAAATAAAAATGTTTTTGAAAAAAAATAAAAATAAAATATCCCATTGCAGGCATACTAGTCTAATAAATTCCTTCTTCAAGTTGCGGAAATCTGCCATCACATCAGGTTCTACTAAATCCTGCTGTGGTCTTTCATTTATAAAAGGATTTTCTGGTCCCTTTAATAACTCTTGTAGAAAACAGTCCATCTTATCATTGGGAGCAATACTGATTAATTCCAGAATATCTCAAATAAAAGCAAGATATCTATAATAAAGACTACATCTCCAAAATCCAGGTGTAATAAACCACTGTTAATGCAAAGTCAGCATTTATATCTTTGAAAAGGTAAGATAACAGCACAATAACAAGTAGCATTGCTTATCTGCAATTGTGTAGAAAAGGGTAGGGTTACTACAATTGATCTTAGCCAAAAGTCCAAGAAAAGATTATCCTAAGCAAACCGTTAAGTGCTATTCCAATTACATAGCAGATGATTTCTTACTGCAAATGTACCCTTTTCTTGGCTGTTCATCAAGTTGTAGGGATGTCTAGTCCACAGTTCTTGTACTGTGAATGGATAACTGACATCCATATTTTTTTAAACGTTTGATACAGTAACCAGTCTCCCACCAAAAGTTCTACATTGCGACAGGGCATGCCTCTATTTGACAGTTTCAAACTGTGAAGGACTATCTGGTGTATATATGTAAGTCAGTGGACAAAGAGAAACTGTGTGGTAGACAACTGGAGACTGATAACTAACACTGTGGGCTATGGAGAAATGAACAGTGGAGGGTCTTGCCAGGATAACCTGCAGCAAATCAGGCTATTTTATTGTGCACAATAAAAAATGAAAAATAAACAAAATATTTCTGACTGCTAGGAATGGTAGAATTGCCATACTACAAATTACGTTTAAATGCCACAAAACAAATCACATTTACCTTTCATTTCCAAAAGTGCAACTGCATGTAAGCAAGGTACAAACAGGTATATACAGATCAAGTGGAGAGAAACGGAAGTGAGGGAACACAAAAATCATGAACCAGCCAAAGGAGAGTCGAGGGGGTGAATGAATGAAGCCACTCAGTTTTTGTGCATAAACTCCCCATCTAAATGTAAATTCCTATGTAACTCACTGGATACCAAACTGGTGAACAAACAGAGCCCAGGAAAGAGGGTGGACCACTCTACCTCCTCTAAAAGACCTGCCACTAGCATTGTATCCCTGGGTTCAGTCCTGTGGCCACTCATCTTTGGCATTTACTTCTTGAAGGTCAAAGCAAATGTTAAGGGTTTATGGCTGACCAAGTATGCAAACTTGGTGCCATTGTGAACTCCAGAAAGAAAATCAAAATCTTCTAAGCAGGCATTTCCCAAACAAATAAACAGAACCATGGATTAAAATTAAATGATATTAGTATAATTACATCCTTTGGCAAGCATGACTTACCTTGTAGCTATCCATTGAAAACACACCCCAAATCACAAAACCTACATTGGCCATCTGATAGCCTTGTTTTCTCAGTATCATACAGGCTTCTAAGAGACAAACTGCCTCACATACAGAGTCTCAACAGACCATAGGAGTCTGACCTATTACATATTGGCAAGCCCAGTGGTAGTATGATCACCTGCTCAAAGGATATCAATATATTTTGCAACATAAATAGAAAATGTTGTAGGGATAGGTATGTATCATAGAGAATACATCTTCTATGAAACTGTCTTCCAATCTACAGAAAGCTCCCTCTTACTCTATTCAAATGTAATTTGGATAAATGGATGGGAAATTGCAAATCCATACCCAGATGAGCACCCATGTCCCTCATGGCTAAGGACAACAAGTAAATGCCCCAAAATATCCTTGTTCTGCCCAACCCTGGCTTATTTGTATGTAACATATAGGGGCTAAAAACTACCATGTGCATGTAAGGCTAGGTCTCTTAAGATCCTCACAGATCAATGGCCTAGTAAAAACTATTATGGGCATGTAAGGCTAGGCTTCTTAATATCCTCACAGAGCAATAGCCTAGTAAAAACCTATAAACCTATGAACATATGAATGAATGAACCAATCAAATACCCCTTGCCTCCCTAATTGGACAATACATTTATTTTATGCTCCTGACTCTTGTTTTGGTCTGTGTATTTGAATCATAGGTTTTTTGTTACTTTATTATTTTACTTTTCTTGACACTAATGATATAATAGTCATCAATACGGTTGCTGCTCCTTTCAGTATGCTTGCTTTCCTCCTTTCACCATTCATTTTATAATTGCGATTTTTGGGAGTAGTAATATATTTTTGAGTATGTTAAATTCAGTGCCTCATCACCCACAGCAGAATATCATTACATTACTACAACCTGACTTGCCAACAACAACTGGATTCCATTCCTTCCTCCAGAGTGGCTGACACAATTTATTTACTACCTCCCCACTGGCTGTGCCTTGAATGGCTGAATTTCCAGGCCCTGAGTGGTGTGATTGCTGAGACTTAGAAGATCCTGTTATTAGTTTCAGACTTTTGAGTCTATTTATTTCCCACCGGTTGTCAGTTGATCTTTCTCTGCTAGTTATCCAACAGGGTGAGTGGAAGCTTATTGTATACATGATTTTCAAATTTTGAATAACTGCTTTCATAGTGATTACACTATGTGCATAATAACATCAGACTGTATTTCCTTGTATGTCTTTTTCATCTGATCAAGTCTGATGGATCAGCTAAAAGCAATCACCATCTTTAGTCACTTTACCAGCAATAAAGAATGTAGTTTGTTCTTCCTCTGCAACTTTTTTCTGTTGTTATTATTTTGTTGTTGCTCTTCATAAACACTGTATTACAATACTGTACATCAGGAATCTCTGCCTTAACTTTTATGTTTTTCAAAATATAGTTTTTGTATCAGATATACACAAATGCATGTTTTATAGAACCTTTTTGCTAGATCTACCTTTTTGATAGAGGGTCGTAGTTCTTCAGTTAACTTTTCTGGACTGGAATACACACCAGAATAGTAACAAGAGTGGGTATTAATTGTGATATTCACATGCTACCACAATGTATCAAGCACCTTAGATTTACACACACACAAGCATATACACACGCACACACAAATGCATCTTTGTAGCATATCCTGTGAAAAAAAAGCTCACAGTTTCAGGGGGAATACTACCATAAACAGAACTAGAAAGGGAATAAGGGGTACTCATAACCCATGATCTAAAGGTAAGGAAGCAACAGGACAAAGCAACGAGAAAGAAGTGAGAGAAATGGCACATCTGCAAAGAGGCACCATCAGCAGGAAATGAAAAGTCATCACCTAATATTTGCCTTAACTGAAACTCACTGTAAAGCACTGCTTGTCTCTGCCTGTAATTTTGGTAAATTTGAGTGTTTATATATAAATGCAGTTATGTAAGAACTGATCATAACAGCATATGTTCAGACAGGGGCAGTTTTCCATAACAATCATTTGGGAATTAGGTACCCTCTGATGTCCACCAGACTAACTCAGCTCCCAGAGCTGGCATATGTCAGGGTGTAGACTAACTCAGCTACCAGAGGTGGCATATGTGAAGGTGTAGGCTAATATCTCCTTACTGTGGAGACACACTCCTGTGTGGCATTGATCTTTTGTCAGCAAACCTAATGTAAGCTATTTCCAGTGTGAGGAAGAGTCAACTTAATTATGGCAGTCAATGTTGTGGTATCTTACTCCTTTCATTGACCGAATATCAGGCTTATGATGAACAAATAATCAAGTGCCACATCATAAAGGCTGAGGTGGAAGCTGCCCATTCATCCACTCCTGCATTCTTGCAGAGGACTGCATCTTTTGTCATAGTAATTCAGTTCACCAGCTATTAGGAGCTGACTCTATCACTCCAGAACACTATAAATGCATACTCTGACATGAGGGCTTGCATACCTCTTGCAAGTATAATGGCCACCTAAAAGGTGGTCTTCTAGAACATAAACTTGAGTAGCAGTAACTAACTGCTAACATGGACAGGTCTGCTCCTCCAAGATGGAACTCATATCATGAATTAGAGGGACGGCTTTTCCAAGTAGCCATATGTGAATCTCTCCCCTTTGGAACTGTTTGACCAATGCTTCTTCTGTTAGAGGTAAGGGAAGAAGGAGACAAGCAGATATAACTGGCACATTCACCTTTATAGAGAACACATAGAGTTCAACATTTATGTTTTAATGAGATCTAAAAATATAAAGAAGAATGAGAGGTCAACCTTCTTCAGCTGGCCTTTGTTTTACTTGCACAAATGAAAATTCAAATGAGATGATAAACACAGTTCCTATCACCCTGATCTGGTAACAATTCCAATATATTCTTAAGATCCTATGACACTTTTTCACCAAATAGTACTTTTTTTGCCTGGCTTGTGCATGAAAGGATTCTGAACTGGAGCAGTATACTAATTTAGTTAGCAAATAAAATGAATAAATGGCTTGTTATTTATTATGTTTTCATTTATATGATGCTTTTAAGGAGAGAAGTTTTGTATGTCTTTAAAGTTTTTTGAAAGTTTTTACTGGCATTTTGAATGGCTTTGAAAGAGGACTGTATAGGAATGTTGTAAGGGTGGTGGATAGATTCTAACTCTTTTAACCTTAGAAGGTCATAAGGGTTGAGACACATGCAGTCATGAAATAAATTTGTTTAAATCATTTCCTTTTTACAGCTTTGTGTGTGTGTGTGTGTGTGTGTGTGTGTGTGTGTGTGTGTGTGTGTGTGTGTGTGTGTGTGTGTGTGCGCGTGTGCGCGTGTGTGTGTTTTCAAAATAAAGCTTTGTTTCTGGGTTTAGCATTTTCCAAAGTAGGTATCATTATTAACAGAGCTTAAGGAAATGTTCACTTTTTGCAGTACTGTTTACATTTTCTTCCACTTGATTTCATGAATGTAGACTTTATTAAATGATTAGAAGTTTATAAAGAAACCAATCAGACAGTACAGGGTGCTGTCACAACCAATTTTTTTCCTAAGATAAGTATATAAAGTCCTTGTTTCCAATAATAAAAAAAACTTTATTTATACGATCATGTTCTAGAACTCTTTCGAATTTATTGTCAAATAATAGTGCATACTGTGTTGAACAGTAGCAACAAAACTTAATAACTTAATACTTGATTTAAAGATTAAGAGAACAACTCATTACAATATGTTTCATCCATGTCACAAAAATACTACACTATCTTAAGCCGCAAAGTAGAGCCCTACAAAGTGGGTGCAGGGAAAACAAACAATACAATATTACATAATGTTTAAGACTCACTTCATTAACTTATCAGTTGTTTGCTGGCCAAAAACTTGATGACCCAGTCTAAAGAACTGAACCATTTCAAGATCTACATGAAAGTGAGTATAAAAAAGATCTTGTGCCAAGGAACCTGTTTTATTTGGATAACATAACAGAAGGCTCTGCAAGACAATTAATATTAACTACAGTACAGTATGAAACTGTATGGTGAATCTGTGTGTCCAGTGTCTAGCCAAGCATACTCAACTGAGGATGAGCCATCTCTCAGTAATGTTATAGAAGTCAGAAAGGACTTAGAAATGCCTACAGTAAGAATCTGCCCAGAACCTGCTTAACACATTTTTTTATATGGAAACAACTGGGAAAGAGGCAATATTTGGAGATTAAGTACAAAATGGAGGAAATGTGTAACTCTCTCAAAGTAATTTCACCAGTTAAGTGGACTGAGGACATTTGTAGCTGTCTCCCTGTAATTTCACCAGTTAAGCAGATTGAAACTTGGTTGGGAAATAAAGAACAGAACATTAGGATTGGAAAACAGAACAGAGAGCACTAGAATAAGTTAGACTTATAGCACAGACTGGGTAGAGTTAATCCCGGTCCCTCAACGAGCCATGCTGAGTATTGGGCCCATTAACATGGACCATGCAAAGGGCTCACAAATACCTGTGCCACTATCTCATATTCAAACAAAGGTCATTTTAAAATCAGGAATTGTGATAAGAAGCAACTGATCAGGTCTGTGTGTGGTCAGCGGTACATACTCTACAGTTAAACATAAGTACACTGTAATAATATTCAGATGTGCCTTCTTAAAAAAAAATACATGTGAGGACAAAAAAGGTCTATAAGCGGCCTTCTCTGCCTTAGCCAGATGCTTATAGCTCAAAATAAATAAATAAATAAGTAAAACACAGGACAGTTGCTGTGATGACTCCATATTTGCAGAAAGATGAGTTATCATATATCAAAGCATTAGATGGGGCTGATAACCATGGTTAACAAAGAAGTAAAATATATTCCATTTATTAAGAAGCATCCAATAGTACTTCTGCTTTACATCTAGTGTCATGGATGAGACTAATCTGACATTAAAGTATAATGCTTAATGAGTTATGTATGTAGTCAAATGAATGTATAATTAATTTGATGTAGAAAACGTAAACCTTTACAATGTAGAATTAGAGAATTTGTTTAGTTATCTTTTGTTTATATTAAATGAGGTAGAACACTAATCCAAGTAATTCATTTACAGGTTTTAGTCAAATACAAGTAAATAACAAGTTAACAAATGCATTAGCAGGTCACTGAAGTGATAGCAATGGACATAGGTTCATAGGATGATACTTGGCTATTGGCCCAGAAGCCCTTATAAGCCTAGCCAAGAATTTTGTCTATGTTCCCACAAAGTCAGCACCTGCTTCCCCATGTGCAGCAGTGACACAGCTGGGATCCCAGGGACACAGGTGGGATCTCAGGGGTGTATTTTCTTTCTCCCTTCCGGTTGTCCAAGTTCCTCTTAAAGAGGGCTAGAGAGGTACTCTGCTTGACATGGAGTCTATTCCACAGATGATGGAGTCTTTGGGACACAAATCTTATTAAAGTCACAGCAAAGCCCCCCCACCTACTTTGGTTTTATATTGTCCAGTTTGTTTTTTTATTGTTCACTAAAACCAAAGTAGGTGGGGGGCTTCTCCCCCCCACACCCCCCCAACTATATATTCTAACTCCAGGGTGGCACTACAGTGGGGAAAAGGACATACACCTTTTATTTGCCTTTTTCTAATTGTCGGGCAAATGAACTGTCAGGCAAATGAACTGTTGGGCAAATGAACTATCAGGCAACTGGGCTGCCTGAAATTTCTGTCGGGCAAATGAACTGTCAGGCAAATGAAGGTGACCTGTGTGTGTGTGTGTGTGCGTGTGTGCGTGTGTGCGTGTGTGTGTGTGTGTGTGTGTGTGTGTGTGTGTGTGTGTGTGTGTGTGTGTGTGTGCATGTGTATGTGTGTGTGTGTGTGTGTGTGTGTGTGTGTGTGTGTGTGTGTGTGTGTGTGCGTGTGTGCGTGTGTGCGTGTGTGTGTGTGTGTGTGTGTGTTGTGTAATAAAGAAGTACTAACCATGTACCACAGTTGCCCAGTTGTTGGTTTGTTATTTTTCTAAAGTACCACAGTTGCCCAGTTGGTGGTTTGTTATTTTTCTAAAGTTAGAGTTTCATGTTAAAGAAATATCTGGGAAAGTCATTCAGCAGCTTTTATTCATGATCAGGACTTTCTTGAAATGATATCCAATGACCAAGCATCCAAAAGTAGTTACAGAATAAGTTTCACTAAAACTCTAAAGTCGTATACTTCCTTTAGAAATCATTAAAGGTTCACAACTGAGGTTAGGAGCATTAGATGGCTATTGAACCAGGATAACACTAAATGAAATTCCAAGAAATAGTGCTTTATGCATTGTACATGTCAAATTATGTAGCTTCTTCCTATTGGTCCTTTTGTAATTCTGTTGTTCTCTATGAGATGGATGGCGCAGTGGTGCAGCAGCTGCATTGTCGTCTTACAGCAAGAGGTTCTCCACTTCAATTCTCAGCTGGGGTGCCTTCTGTGCAGAGTCTGCATGTCCTCCCTGCATTTGTGTGGGTTTCCTCCAGGTACTCCGGTGTCCTCCCACGTTAACATGTGTCTGGAGTGTTTCACCCCGGGCCGCCACTGAAAATTGGCTTTGTTCCAAGTTGGACTTTCCTGGTAAACAAATGTTAAATAAATAAATAAATGAGAAATTGAGTTGTACTTGAATATAAAAATTCGGGTCTATATTAGATCAGCGAATGCTTAAAAAAGCGAACGCTGATTGATCAAACTTATGTAAGTGAAAGCTTAAAATATTGAAGCAACAGAAACCCAAATTTTTTCCTAGGGAAAGAATTTGGTTGTCCGTTTCTGTTGCTTCAGTATTTTCAGTGCTGTGGTAGAAAGTTACGGGTCGGGTTCAGGTAAGTGTGCGATTGTGTGGATGTGAGTGTTAGGGTGGGTTAGGTGAGTTAGGGTTAGGGCACGGGTTAGGTATGTGTGCAATTGTGTGGACGTGAGGGTTAGGGTGGGTTAGGTGAGTTAGGGTTAGGGAACAGGTGAGGTGAGTGTGCGAAAGTGACGGATCTTAGGGTTAGGGTTTGGGTTAAGGTAAGTGGATAGTTAGTGGTGTGTGTATAGTTCAGTGTAGGGTTAGGTGTCAGATTTTAGGTGTATGTGTGTGGATTGCTGTTTGTTTAGTGTGCTTGTGTTGTGTGTATGTGTTTTGGATCAGCGATTTTTTTCCCTAGGAAAAAAATCACCGTTCTGACAGTTCGAGATTGTAAGCTTTCACTTACATAAGTTCGATCAATCAGCATTCGCTTTTTCAAGCGTTTGCTGATCTAATATTGACCCAAACATTCTGTGAAGTACAGCTAGAAATTATTTTCATGATGACCCTGTAGATAACATTTGAGTGTGCTTGAAACATTGTTCATAAATTAGAGTATTCTGGACTAATGAGTCTATCCTGGGCTGCTTTTTTTTGTTCATGTGTTTGTAAAAAGCCATTACTGCCTATATTCTAGTACATTCACCTTAGACTTCCATTATACTCACTGTTTGTGGTTTTGGATTTGGTCTGCTAAACCAAAAATAGTGAAATAAATTTATCTGTTTCACCTCCAAATCCAGACACTTACTTACTGTACTGTAATATAGCTGTGCCCTGTGTGCCAGTGCTGTATAAAGTCAGATTACTGTATGTAAATGCATTCTAGGACATGTTTATTGCTCCTTTTGTTATACCATTGTTTACAGGCTCATGGTCATCAGTCTGTGCTTTGTTTTGTAAAATGGGCACAGCTATATATAATAGTATCCTTTGTGCAATATCAGTGCAGTATGTCTATATGTGCCTCCTCAATTCAAGCACCCAACTATGGTATCTGCTGGACAGAACATATATTTATTAAGTACACATCAAGTATACAAATAAGACAGTACAGCTATGCGGCCTGTACTTGAAACATCCCTATAGACAGTGCAGTGGCAGATTTTATAACACAGGGCATCTACCTGTCTTTGATAGGTATGCATATTATTGTGTTTACAGTTATGTTTCCTTTATTCCAGGCCTGTATGACCTAATATCGAGTGGCTATAGCATTTTGTATAGGGGCAATCGTAGCTGGTGCTGGTGACAGTACTGATCCAAAAGTTGTTGCTAGACAGGGCTTTGTCGCATCCAGAAGTCAGTTCCTGGGCAGCCAGGAGCCAACAGTGCCAATGAGCTGTATATGGCTTTCAATAAATGCTGGCAATAAAACGTGATATGTTAAACCTTGCATGAAGGAGAATTTCAGCATTCTAGCATACTCACAAACATATTTCAGTGCTCACAGCTTGCTCTGTGAATGATGCACTACATTTTGAGGTGTTTATTATCATAATACTAGATACATTTTTTATGCAATTACTACTCAAGTCTAACACTGACATTTTGTGAGGCATACTTCAATGCATATACATTCATTAGATTCACAGGACCAATATTTTGCGTAAGGCATTTGTAAATCTGCCTTAGGAGTTCCTCTAGATAAATATCTGAATTTCATTTCTCATGCAGAATATGTATGCCATAAAAACAATTAATTCCACAGGCTATACTTTAAAATGAATTACTTCTAGTAGCAGTGAAGTTATAATCCCATTAATCAAGGCTTTAGTTATATTACAATTAAAGCAAGTAACTGCAATCTTGTACCCTTTTAAAATAAAGTACATTAATTAATTTGAAAAAATTCAGAAACTTGCAAAAATCTATTTGAATGAGGTTAAAGTTCTTGATTACAGCCAAAGTTTAATATGTTGGGATTTGTACTTTACCGATTTGCTAAAGAATAAGGGAAAGCCTGACAACACTGTTTAAGGCACAGTCAAACCTTTATTTGCAATATTTAGGGAAGTAAGATTAAGGAAATTAATTATAAACTTATAGAAACTGTAATTAACTGCATGCACTAATAAAATAAGAGAACAAAAAAAATTATACTGACGTGATTAAGGAATGCTAGTTGTGTGGAATAACTTACAAAACAAGATTCATAAGGATGTGATTTCGGAGACATTTAATAAATTAGATACTATCAGAGAGAGAACAAATAAGACAAAGGTAAAGCATATTTTGCAGGCATTTGAAAACTATCTAGCCACCCTATGGGTCTCTGATATTGTTATAGCAAGTCTTTAAGCAGGTAATGGGCAATTAAAATTTTTAATTAGAGTCAGGAAGTTCAAGGCTGCAGAGTTTTATGAACATTATACTTTGGCAGTTCTCACCCTGGACTTTAGCTCCCTTATCTGCAGAGGGAATGTATTCCAGAGGTGACTGAGATCCTGAGCAATGAACCTGTCTCTCCACCATGTTTTACTGAGCTGCTGAAACAGGTGTAGATCCCTTGTTCTGGTGTTTGTGGAACTGTTGATTTGTGAAAGTAGACAAGATCAAGCACTGCTGGGTCCCTGATTGCTCAGATGGTAACGTATAGTTCTCACCTCAGGAAACAGTAAGACACAGAGAAGAGGGACAGTGTTTCTAGTCTTTTTTAATAGCTTGTGCCTGTCATCCATTTTGCTAGAAATCTCTGGGGTCTTCCCAACTGTTTGATATGTCTGGTCAGGTACATATATCCCAAAGGGGGTGTTTTATTCTGTAACTAGGCTTGTCAGTGCTGGGGCAATAACTTCTTTAGAGCTGGATGATATCCCCTTGGTGATCAGCTGCACAAGAGAGAAGAATTTCCTGACAACTGTCACCACATAGTCATCAAAGGAGAGAGAATTATCAACCCAGGCTCCTAGGTGTCGGGGGTTGGAAGTTAGTTTATCTGCCAAATGTGACATTGTTGCATTTTTAAGCATTAAGCCCATTTTCAGTACATCAGGCATTTACAGTTAAGTTCCTGTTGGAGGGTTTCTGTTTTAGCAGGGCAGGTACATGTCTCCCATTTGGCAGTCATGCACAAACTTGGTTAGCCATATTTTTTTGCTTTTGTCTATAGGTTACAGAAATAAGTATGGAACAAAAGCAGTCACAGCACTCAGCCCTGCAGGACAACTGTGGTCACCTTCATGTTCTTTGACACCAGCCCTGCCACCTGCACCATGTGAGTTCTGCCTTTTAGCCAGTTTACTAACCATCTTACCACATAGAGATCTGTTTGTAAAACATTTAGTTTGATAATTACACTAGTATAGGGGATAGTGTCAAATGTTTTGGCCAGATTGAGGTAAGTTGTATATATGGTGTGGTCACTGTGAACAATTTGTGTTACCTTCTCACAGGAATTAACCAGGTTCTTTAGGGCAAAACTAAATTTTGCAAAACCAAATTGCTGTAGAACTGACCTGATGAGATTTTTAATGTTAATGTTAATCAAGTCTGTTATAATATGTTCCATGGCCTTACAAATGAACCAGGCTGATGGACCTACAGTTTCTGGGGTCAGTAATAGGGGCGGGCCCCTTTATGCCATACTTCTGGGACTGAGCCTACAGCTAGGCTCAGGTTAAATAGCCTATGGAGACGTTCCAACAGAGCATCTTTAGTGCAATTTAACCAAAGCCCAGTATGTTATCTGGTCCCATGAAGGAAGCGCTCTGAGTCTTAGATTGCAATTTTAGTATGTGTTCTTTAGTGGAGATTGGGGGGGGGATTTCAATAATCATCTCAGGAGTGGAATTTGCACTAAATGTATTTGCTGGGATACTGGCTAGGATATCATCATTTAGTATAAGTTCTGTACATTGTTAAATGAAGTTTCTTAGTTCTCTAACATAACTAAAGTAGGATGTGTAACTGTTATTGACTTCAAATGCCATTCTGAGTTCATAGGCTGCCTTAGTTGATATAACAACCTTTTTTAAAAAGAAATGTTAGTCAAATTCCTAATATTTTTCTTGACTTGGGGGTTTTTAGATTTTTATTGCAGATTTTATTTATCTCAGTGGACCACCAGAATGGTTTTCTTTTAAATATCCTATTATATTTGGATCTGTATGGGACTTCCAATTCGATACATTTATTTATTTGGATATAAACTCCTCGGTGAATCTATCTGCTGAGATGTTGTTATAAATGAATTTTCAGACATTATATAATTTGAGGAAAGTTTTATGTTTGAAGTCTTTCAGTTCTGATATATTGGTTTTAGTGTGTTTAAATAGTATGAGGTAAAAGGTTATTAGTTTATTGTATGACAAATACAGAGAGAGGAAACTAGGAGACTTGAGCACAAACACACTATGATTTTTTTTTAGTTCCAGGTATGTAGTTGAGGTAGTAACAATCTGACTGAACTTTTAATGCTCAAAACCTGACAAGAGTAATAGAATAGCCCAGAAAGAAAACTAAAATATATTTCCACTTTGGAGGTACAATGGAATATTGCATGGACTGACACAGATTATCCAAAGTCTAGATTCCCAACATGAAGTAAATATAAAAAAAAATGTTGATCACCATTTGCTTATGAACAACATAAAATGTATTGCTTCTGCTCACAAAGTATTGCAGTGGTTTGATAGTTACCTGTCTCAAAAATGCTTACACCACACACAGGTAATAAAACCTCAGACTTCTGGCATTACTTCAAAGGTATACTTCTTCTGATACCTCATTACCAGAATCAGCAAAACCAACCTCAAATTCTTTTCTGAAATCAGGCTGTCTGCGTTTCTTTTGCAAAGTTTGCATTCTTCTTCCTTTTTTTTAATATTTAGAGCAACTGAATAAAAAGCATTCTTCACTAAACTTTTTTATGGTTTTATTTTTTTAGCATTATAACAAGCTTGCTCCTTAAGAACCATAATGTTGTAGTGTTAATAGACAAAACAACAATGCTCAGATCTCGTAAACCATGAAACATTCCCATAGAGAAGTTGTTCTCATAAATTACTTCTCATCTACCCTGGATTATGTCTCACATTTTTGCTCTGTCCCTCCTGAAATGCTGATTTGAGGAAAAAGGTTGTGGATTAACTTAATAAACAATAACAAAAAATAATGCACAAACTTTTTACTTTGGAAATGATATGTTTAACTCGTTTTCTTATTTTGCCCAATTAATAATACTAATATTTTAAAAAGCACCGCTGCCTGTTATTGATTACTATTGGATTTGTCCCAGATTCTGGAGATTGAGAATTATGAATGCACTGGGAAATCACTCGCATACAAAAGACCAGGAAGGGTGAATAATTCTAACAGTCACAAATCAGAAAATTTAACATAAGCTACAGTGGCATGTCACTGGGGTGCATGCCATGCAAAATATGAGCGCTATTAGACAGCCCACATTAATGGCATTGAGCACAAGTTACAAACACTGCAGAACTTATTCTTAACATCATAGTAGTATAACAATGAAAATATACATTTTCATATTCTATGGAAACAATGGTTTTCATAAAACTATGGTTAGGAACAGTGACAGGATGGATAAGTCAGAAAAGGTGTGGAGAGTCATTTAATGCCAATTTAAGTACATAGTTGAGAATTACCCGAGGTTGCAATTTTCAAATGTACAAAACACTACATCAACAATTGTGAAACAAATACTAAAATAATCTCTCCTATTCTTCCAGGAAGTTAAAACAAATTGTTCTTATGTATGACATATGCTTCATAAGACAGCGATTCTTCAACTTCATACCAAACTCAAAACTGATTGTGACAGGTAATACGCCTAAAATCCAACTGCAGATGACATTTCACCACAGATGGACTGATTTTTATTGATGTGCAGAATGTACTAAAGGTGTCTAAAAGGTTCTGTAAGTAGAGTAATCCACAAAACAAAAATTGTCAGCTTCAAAACATTTACACCACTATTTATAATAAAAGTGCATGCACTGTTTAACGGATAAAGTCTATGTGTGTGTGTGTGTGTGTGTGTGTGTGTGTGTGTGTGTGTGTGTGTGTGTGTGTGTGTGTGTGTGTGTGTGTGTGTGTGTGTGTGTGTGTGTGTGTGTGTGTGTGTGTGTGTGTGTGTGTGTGTGTTATCTTGCTAATGACAGAGGGACAATATTTTACTTAAAGATTAAAATGTTGTCCCTCTGTCATTGAAATTAACTTTGTGGCTTTGTCCCTCTTTAGCGAGACAGGGGAAAAAACCGTTGAGCTTTGCTCGGCATTTTTTCCTCTATCTCTCAAATGTATGACAGAACCACAGAGGGGCAGAGCCACAAAGGCAATTTCAATAAAAAGCATTCTAAAAAAAGAGATTTGTTTCTTACTGCTGTCCATACTGGTAATGTGTCATTGACTTCCTGTTAAAAATGTAGAAAGTAGGTGGTATAACCGGATCTGTGTTTGCCTGCATTTTCCAAAGAATATGAAGTCTGAAACTTATTTATTGATGTCAATTGTCAGTGATTTGTCTGAAAACAAGGTTTTATGAGGAATAGACTGAGCATATGAGTCAAAAGTCTGGACATTCTGCAAAGTTCCATGTACTACAAAAAATTATTACTGCATCTCAGATTATAATCTTTAATTATATATTCTGAACATGGAAGCCAAGATTCAGTTTTCAAGCTTTGCTGTCAAGGTGAATGTCTTGGCATGCATGTCTCAAACACATAACATGCAGGTTATGATTGGTGACCCAATCATAATATTCTATATTATATAGCAAGCATGAGAAAACAAACTGAATCAGCCTATCAAATCACCGAAAAGTATATCTTCCATCAGTAGTGCCGCCAAGGTTGGATTTACGTGTAGGCAAACTAGGCAATCGCCTTTGGCGGAGTGTTTGCTATTCTTGTAGGATGCTCTTTCCCTGTTTATTTATTTCTGAACAATTTTTATTTGTCTTAAAAAAATAAATAAATAAAATGCCACAAAAGAAAAAGAAAATGCGTCCATGGAGCATTAAGTGATCCAGGGGAAAGTTCTACATTTGACTTCACTCATGTAACTCACTCACTGCGGTGAAGTCACAGGAGTTATGACCTCTCAGCATTCAAATGTTGGTGCTAAGGCATGCTTTAAGTAAGTATTTTTATCATGAAATAATATCGGGGGCATTCTTTATTCAAGAGTTTGAGTAAGAAACTGGTGATGTGTATTAACTGGGGCCAGCGTGCTATGTTACCTACTGGCAGCAACTCCATTTAAACCATAATTTTCAACCTCCCAATGTGGAACATTTTCTCTCATGTTGTAGAAGAAATGGACAAAATGTGGACATGCTGACAGGTTACTAACTACTTCAACTAAGAAGTTCAAAGGTTGGTAAAAAAGTGTTACTTCTTATAAAACAATTTTTGCTGAATTCATATGATTCAGTATTATTTACCATGGCTCTTAACACTGAATGTGTAGCACAGCCTTTCAATCTGGAACTGTGAGGAACATGTTCTTTTTAAGACTCAAAATAAGAAATAGTCATAATGAGATATGATTTCCACAGTGTTGAAGCCAGTGATGTGGTAGAAAAGGCACGGCTATGGCATGGTGTTGGCCAGGGAAGTATAACATGCCATTGCTTGGCTTGGAATAAAGTAGAGCCTTTCCGTGTTGACATATATATGTGGGGTTCAAGCACCTGATTATATCATGTGGCAAACTACTGTTTGTTAGTGTAATAAAAGCACATTAAAATAAGTAACCATTGAGCTGATGGCAGGCTGGGGATGTGGTGTACTAGATGTTACCTTATGACATTTCTGAAGCACTTTACGATGACTTTGTCTAGCAGAAGTACATTGTATTACCCCTTTGAAATTTGTTGCTATTAATGCCCGTTTATATAAACATTATTGCATGATGGGAATGGAGTTAGTTATACATCTGTGTGTTATCCCTACATTTTGTTTAAAGTTGGGGTGCAGGGAGTTGGCAGCATAAGTGCTTTGATGTGCTCACACATTTTTTAGGTAAGCAGTCTCCCAAAGGGTCTTACGACAGCTTCTGATTTTAGATATTGGTGATACATTGGACTAGTGTGATGATCTGTCAGCATATTTAGTCTTATTTTACAGCATACTGATATTTCATATAATGTTTGAAAGAATCATTAACACCAAGTGTTGCAGTGAACATTATGGTTGTAATTTGATTTACCTTTACATAACTGAAAATGTTTAATATAATGTAGTTTTTAGATACTGGTTACTAAATGTGAAAAAAGGACCTCACTTTTTTGTCTGTTAATGGCTGGATCACTGTTCTGACAGCTGAGTGACTAGAAGACTTTTATTAATGGAAATTTTGGTATTTCGTAGTAAATTAATGTTAACCATTGTGTAATCTATAGAAAATATGCTGCTAGCTAGCTGTCCCAGTTTAAAAAGTCATCTAGAGTGCCATATTTACTGTAGGTTGCTAGAACTTTAAGACCTTGCCTCAATTAATATGATTGAGAAGATGAGTGCTGATTGATGTCTGTTCACAAAATGTTATCAAGAAAAATATTTGCAGTTGCACATCTTTTGTGACAATTACATTAGTTTTTTTTTTTCTTTTTTTTTGCAAGCTCATCATAACCACTGTGAAAATTGGGCAATTCTTTGTAATTGTGTCTGCCCTTCTGAAAGGTGTCTGTAACTTTAGCATGATGTTTTTTTGTGTGCGAGTTTGTGTGTGCGCGTGTATGCGTGTGTGTGTGTGTGTGTGTGTGTGTGTGTGTGTGTGTATGTGTGTGTGTGCGTGCGTGAATGCATGCATGTGTGTCTGTGTCTTGTTTTGTAAGGGGAGATTCATTTCCCTTTAATATCTTTCTCTTTTTATTATTGGCATGGAAAAAGTATAAGGGAAGTGAGCCCTTTTTGCAAATTCTAATGCAACAATCTCAGAATGGAATAAATTACTTTTGAATTTAGCAGATTCATTCCCCAAATGTGGTGGCAGTAAAAAATATACAAGCAAAGCAGGCTTTATAAAGTGCACTTTCAAAAGGGAATGTACAGGTGTAAATAATCACCAAATGTTGCAGTTACTTTGAATCACACTGCCTTCCTGTCAAATGCATGCATATCCAGGGGCATTTGCTTAAATTATAAAAGAGAATATAAAGTTGAAACATTTTAGGGTTTCCCTTGTTTTTTCTTGAGCCAGGTTGTGATGAATACTGTATCTGTTCATTCCAAAACACTAGACCTGCTCATTCCTTCACAGACAAATGGGTGACTAAGCTCAGTAATTACCTTCACAGCATTTCATGTTTGGCATTCTGCCTGCTGATGCCAAAGCAAGATATTGTTGACAGAGAAATGGTGTATTACTTTATGTTTTTATGTTTTGGTTTCATTTATTTGGAAGCTTCTTACTTAATAATTCTAACTATAACATACAATTAAGAAACATGAGGATTGTAAGAACAAAAAGAGACCTTGAAATTTATGAACTGTACCCAAATGAGTGCACCCTTTCTGTTCCTTTTTTTATGAGGCTTAATTAAATTTGATCCTGACTTTGTTTTAATGATGTTTTATGACTCCTTTATTGTTTCCTAACATTATGCATCTGTCCCCATTTGGTAACTGTTTATGTGGAAGCTTCATTTTTGTGAGAACTGCTGGGACGAGAAGAGAGGAGAGGAGAGGTGTGTGATAAGTCTTATTTCTATTTTTATATTATTGTTGGCAGTGAACAACCAGATCATTTTTGAAATGTTTCTGGCTTTGTGATTTGTGTACTGTTATGGTGAGACAATTGTTATTTTTTCCAGGGTTGCTGGCAGTGATCAACCACAAATTTTGATATGTTGGGCAATATTCTCTGGCATTGTGATTTATGTGGAGTACCTTGTATTGGAGTAATTTAATGTGTGATAACTTATTTGTGAGGACTATGGAGGTGAAATAATATTACTTCAGATATTATGGTTAAAACTGCTGGGTGGGGGTTGGATTTGGCTGAATAAAACTAATTGAGTCTGTTGTCATTTGCTCAGTTTAAAACAGTCACGATTTGGCTGTGCAGGACTAGTGTGTATTTATGAGAAGTAAGATGGACTACTTAACTAAACACCTCATATGCAAGGACAGGCTAGGCATAATAGCTGTGATGATCCTCTTTGGAGGGCAATGACTAGCTGCCTGCTGCTGTTTGCTTATTATTTTGACATTGAGGGACTAATGTGATTAAATGTGCATTATTTTAATGTGTTGCAACTGTTTGATGGAACAAAGGTGAAATACATTCCACAGTCACCCTCTTTTATCACAATCAGATGTATGAATAGTACACAGACGTGACTAGAACTGTTTGGTAGGGGTTGCCTCAATGAAACCCTGTTATCAGTTTGTCAGTTTAACAGTCATCTTTCTTAAAAAAGAAAACAAAAAGAAAAAGGGATAAATGCATCAGAGAATACCCAAACCTTCACAACTTGTACCACAGCTGTATAAGTGCATTTTGACATGGGCTTAGTAATAATCACCTTGGTCATGATCCCCACCTAGTCTTAAAACCCTCCCTGCTCATAGGTGTACACAGATGGTTACTGTGTTTGTATGGGAGACTGGGGACAGTGTCATTATTTCTCTAACATTCCTCCCAAACCTCAGAGATCACTATATGTTGTATTGAGCAAGGGACAGTGTGGTCATTATTTCTTTATCTTTCCTCACAAACTTCAGAAATGTCCATGGAGGTCACTATAGCTTGTATAGGGGCACTGTGCTGTCTCTAGAAGTAGCCACTTGCAAACATTATGGTAATCATTATTTTTATTAATTTTCCTCACAATCAAACATCTAATGCGTATACAGGTGGCTATCTTTTGGAAGAGAGTGCTGTGTGTATAGATATAGATATAGATATAGATATAGATATAGATATAGATATAGATATAGATATAGATATATGTGTGTGTGACACCAAATATGTTGTTTTTGTTTTTTTCAGGTTTGTCTCAGTTTGACATCAGAAGGGTACACAAAAGGTGGCTGTCTTTTGAGGGGTAAGGAGTTTGGAGACATACTTTATTTTCTGCTGATTGTTTACTTTAGGATACATCAGGATGCACGTAGCAAGTGCCACCCCTGTGTGATGTGGGCTGAGACAAGGCTACTAAGATTCAGGATGATTGCTGTCCAGTTAAAGGACAGTTTATACAGAGAAATTATTATTTTATTTATGTATTTATTTATTTATTGCGCTTTAGGAGTTGAGAGATTAAAAAGACAGACAATATAATGCATAGTGAGGGCTTCTGCCACTGACAGCCCCCACAGTAGGACCACAAGTCACTTAAAATTATGTACAGTAGGGGGTGCAGGGGGCAGCAGCACCCTTGGTTGCTGTTGGTAGTTGTCTCAACGATTGTTTACTTTAGGACGCCTTAATGTAAGTAAAAACAATTAGATTAACAAATCATCCCAGCAGCAAACACACATAACTGTCAGCTTATCAGGATGTCAGTCAAGTCTGCACCAACCACATCTGCACAAACTATGATAGTGTGTCCTAATGTAAACAATCACCAAATGTTTTTCCATACATTTTTGTTCATGCCATCATTGGTTGGGGAAAGGCTCTAAAATGGACCATAGAAAATCTATAACTCCAAGGCTATTAGGTGCCTAACATAGCCCAGACTCACCAACTTAATTTGGTTCATACAGGGTAGTCATGGTCAAACAGGGTATATTGGAAGGATGCAGGAAAAAGCAAACATGAAGCAGAAGATTTAATTTTTTTCTATAAACATGGTTTTCAATCAGCCCATCATGGGATGAAATTGTATAAAAAAACTCTAAAATATATCTCGGAAAATCTAGAAACCTCATAGCTTCTGGGGGGGGCCTAGCAGCCATAAGACCCCCCAACTTTATACAGTTCTTTCCACTGCAGTTTGAAGAAAAAGACTTAAAAGTCTTTTGGCTTTTCCCGGTTAGGGGTTGCCACAGCGGAACTCCGGTCTGTTTATGATTGGCAGTGGATTTTTACGGTGCCGAGTTGCCAGCCCTATGCCCAACTATCAAAGAAGGCACACCCATTCACACTCGCACCTACCTGCATGTCTTTAATGTCACTCGACCGTGAGGAGGACATCCAGACTCCGCACAGAAGGTGCACCAACCGAGAATCGAATGGGAGAACCTCTTGCTGTGAGGTGACAACGCTAACCGCTGCACCACATTTTATAGAATAAGACTGTTTTATCTTTTGGCTTTTCCCAGTTAGGGGTTGCCACAGTGGAACTCCGGTCCACTAATAATTGGCAGTAGATTTTTATGTACCAAGTAGCCAGCCATGACACACAACCTTCAACAAAGGTACGCCCATTCACGCATGTCTCCACACAGAAGACGCTTTAGCTGAGAATCGAACAGGACAACGTCTTACTGTGAGGTGACAATGCTACCGCAGCACCACCACCGCAGCATTTTTATTTTATAGAATAAGACTAAATTTCTTTATTTCTTTGATTGTATTTTTTGTTCAGGCAATCACTGGGCAAAAGGTTATTTAAAAAACTCTGAAATGTACTTCAACACATCTAAAATCTCCTGGCTTATTACAGTTATTTTCACTGCAGTTATTACAGTGTAGTCTTGGTAAGTTTGAATGTGCTGAATGGATGTAGGAAAAAAAGCAAAGTTGACGAAGAGGACTAAACTTCTTTCTTTAATCATATTTTTTATTCAGGCAATCACAATGAAAAAAAGTTGTTAAACTTAAATGCACCCTGAGCATCTTACAAAAAACATGGCTTAATGAAGTAATATACGCAGTAATCAGAGAGAGTTGTCATGCTAACATAAAATATCAGCAAGAAAATCCAAAAGCAGTGAGTCTGTTCCAGCAGCAGACCCAAACAGAATTCCAAGCAAAACCACAGCTGGTAACAGGTAGAAAGGCAAGGCTCAGCAGTTGCAAAATGCACAGGTTTTTATTAGAAGTTAGCGCTTTTGCAGTGTTCACCACCGCTTCATCATAAAAATATAATATATTGAATGAATGAATATTTGCAGGAAAAAAAACTGAAGAGTAAGCAAAAAAACAAGAATTAGTCCGGAATGAGTTTGGCAGAGTGTGTGTGTGTGTGTGTGTGTGTGTGTGTGTTGGGGGGGTTCCAAGGAGTCTTTTTGCCTAGATCACTAGTTTACCTTAGGCTGGTCTTGGGAGCAGCCACATTACTAAAAGGAGAAGCTCTAGTTAGCACAAAGCAGATCTAAACTTGCCACAGCCACACACTATTATCAAGCTTAAGAAATAACCAGCCTCAAAAAGAACTGGAATAAGAAGTAAAACGTAGCATTTACACCTTGTAACTCCTAGTGAAAAATATATCATTCATTTTGGTAATGTCTGCCTTAAATGAACCTGCTATAAACAAATACATCTTACCCTAAAATGAACCAGAACTATTCTGTACAAAACACTCAAGGTAAAAAATTCTGGCCAAAAATGGGAAGAAATCTAACTATGCAGTGTTTTTTCAAACTATGAGTCAGCTGTCTTATTACCATCTCAGTTAAGTAATGTATGGAATGTGTATCACATGATATAGTAAAATGCATACTAAAATGACATATGTAGCTTTAAGTCACCATATAATTCAACTTCCAACTCAACAAAATAAATGTGTAAAGAATGCAGCTCTTAAAAAAAATATTAATAGTACTGTACTTCCCCAAGATGGGATGAATTTCTCCCCACATATTCTCAAGCACTCTATATACTGATTCCAAGGTGACTGAACATCTGAGACAATGAAAAAACTTCCTTACCTCCACATTTCAGTGATCTCAAACATCACCTTAAAATATATATTTGATGAAATTGGATTTAACGACTGTGCAGTGATAAACTGTGTGCTAAGGAAAGGCTCATTCATGTAAAGCCATTTTCCCTTTAAAATGTTTCTGATTTAAATGTCATATGCAGTCTTTCAGTTCATGAACTGATCACTTTTGTATCATTTAATTATCTTGTGTACGTCTGGTCATTCATGATATAGGTTTTTAGCCCACATCATAAATATAAATTGTGTTTTTCCCCAGGCCTCCGCTGAAAATGGGCTCTGTCTCAGTTGGACTTTCCCGGTAAGCAAATGTTAAATAAAAATAAATAAAATAAAAGATAAATCAGCATGCACAGTTACAAATTTAACAGCCATCACTGTACTCTTTATTTGCAGACATACAACAAAATAGTGTTAAAATAACATGTAGGGTATGCAGCAGAGAAATAGATAAAAGCTGGCTTTTCGAGGCCTGATAAAGTTAGCCAGTATTCTATATCTGTGGAGGTTAAATACCAGTTCTTCTCAACTTAAACATGTTATTTAAGACTCAGCAGTTCAGCATAGATGAGTAAAGGAAAAATGAACCCAAAAACTGAAACAAACAGATCTTCTTCCTCATATATTGAACCTTCGTGCATTACTAATGGCTTTGCATTAATGTAATTAGTTGATATTACTTTCTAATTTCTGATACCTAAAATGGCTAGAAAACATGCTGTAGTGCTGTGTAATTTTATTTTGTAGTAAAAGCTTCACCTCGCTAATATCATTTTATAGGGACAGAGAGAAAACATTGCTATGAGAGCACCATCTTCTATGACTCTCACCACCCCACCTCCTCTCCATCTCCAGCAGCTTACAATAGTATTGTGATTGCTTACCTTCACTGTTAGTATCGGACCACTTTTATATTACTTTGCTCCCTTGGATTTTTATTGGTGCCCATCTCTGATAAAGCATTTTAAGGAACACTTGAATATCAGGCTTGAAAATGTAGCTGAGTCATTTGCTCTTTTTAAACTAATTACTGTAGTTCAATGCCCAAGCATGAGAAATCTGACCATTGTGATTAACAGGTGTTATTTAGTGTGGCTGGTTTGTGTTGCACTCACATTTTTAACACTGCAGGTAGAATTAATGTCTTTGATGTCAATCGTATCCCTCCCCCAACTCACTGACTTGCCTTACCCAAACAGTGCAAAACTGCAAAACTGCAATCCATATTGTAGCTTGCTACAGATCCCCACCATGCCCCAAGATTCCCACTCCTCTTTTCTTGATATACTAGAAAATATTAGAGTTCAACCAAACACCCTAATAATGGGTGATTTCAACTACCCCACCATTAAGTGGGAAAATTACTCATGTACCAACTCTTTCACTCAATGCTTTCTAAAATTCATAAACTCCAATGCCCTGGATCAACTTATCCACACCCACAACAGGGGCAACAATATCCTTGACCTAATCATTACCAACATGAGTGACCGGTGTACCACACCTGAAGTCAACTCATCATTGGTCAGATCTGACCATAAGCTAATCACCATAGATATCTACATCCCGCCCCCACGCCTCATTAAGGAAACCACTGTAAAAAATTCTTCCAAAGCCAACTTCATGCTTCTTAAGACAGAAGTGGCCAACTTCACAACACCCATGCAGATGGACAATACAGTTACGACTGTGGAATCTGATACAAATGCACTCTATAAGCATTTACATGAGTGCACGGATCATACTATGCCTAACAGAACCAAGACGCTATCCTCCAAAAAAAGGAAGCCAATCTGGTGGTCCCCTGCTATAAACAAACTCTACAACAGAAGGAAGAAACTGTTGCAAAAGAGAGTAAAATCCCATGAGTGGAGGAGCTCCCTGGTCAGCCTCAATAAGAAGCTGAGATCCCTCATAAAATCCTCCAAAGCCAGCTACAAAAACAAGATTGCCACTGACTCTAAGGACAACCACAAAACATTCTATAACTACGTCAAGAATCTCAATGGCAACACCCAGATCTGCTTTGAGTAACAGCACAATGGCACAAACATTACAGAACCAACTGATATCGCCAACACCCTGGCTGATTGGTTCGGTGTGCTAACTTTGCCCCCCCCTCACCCCCTAAAGGGGCCATAGCTATTCTGGAAGAGTGCAGTGCCCCTGCAATCACAACTGAGCAGGTAAAAACTGCACTCTCCAAAGCCAAGAACACCGGACAACATCCCAGGCTGAGTTCTACACGAACTTCAGAATGAACTGGCCCACCACCTAAGCACCATGTTCAGTCATAGCCCCATGACAGGCTTTGTGACCCACTGAATGGAGCACAGCAACAGTTATACCACTCCACAAAGGAGGAGCTACCACGGACCCCAGGATCTATCGCCCTATTAGCCTGACTAGCCTGGTTTGCAAAGCCATGAAACATATCATCACATAACTCATAAAAAAAGACATTGGTAACCTCCAAACTCTGGACCCTACCCAGTTCGGGTTTGTGAAGGGCAGATCATGTCTCCTTAACCTGATTGACTTCTTTGAAACAGTCACCAAAGCTGCAGATGAGGGCAAGGCAGTTCACACAGCCTATCTTGACCTTGCCAAGGCTTTCAACACCATCCTCCATTCTGGAATCATAGATAAACTCACTAAACCGGGCATAAATCCATACATCACAAGATGGGTCACCAACTGGCTAACTGACAGAGCCCACAATGTAAAATGTGCAGACTCCAAATCTGACTTCAAACCTGTGACAAGTGGAGTACCACAGGGTTCAGTCTTGGGTCCTCTCCTGTTTGGGATCTACAGAGGGCCTTTGGCTGATGAAGTTCACAGATGACTACAAATTAGGTGCCATAGCTCAGTCCCCAAGCGACATGGACATCCTACAGAAGGGCCTCACTTAGATTGATGCCTGGTGTCAGAGCTATGGCCTCAAGTTCAACGCCAAAAAGTGCATTGTCATTCCCTATGTTAAAAACTCTGTACCCATGAACTACCACATAGGCGGCAGTCCACTTAATGCCAAAGGTGTGATAAGAGACCTTGGGACTCAGGTGGACAGTAGTTTCTCCTTTAATAATCACATCACCACAGTAGTCAGGAAATCCTTCTATGTGGCACACCTCATCACAAAAAGGTTCTCATCCAAAAAAAAAAGAGGTCATTGTTCCCCTCTACGTGGCTCTCATTAGACCCGTTACTGAGTACAACACCATTTTGGAATGTACCTCACAAGACATCTGCAACAGCTGGAAAGGCCACAAAAATACCTCACAAAGAGGATTACAGGACTCAAACATATTCCCTATGCTGACTGTGTCAAAAAACTCTAGCTTTACTCCATAGCATATCGCCTACTCCGAGGTGATCTCTGCCTAACATACAAAGCTATCTCAAACACAGAGCTGTTGGACATGCTGCACCTAAAGAAATCTCAATCCCTCCGAGCTACATGCTCTAGAGACTTAAACCTTGTCACCACAATAAACAGAACATGCTGGAGGGATAGATTCCTGTCCCAGAGACTTCCCATACTCTGGAACAAGCTACCTATCTATGTAAAGCAGAGTTCCTCACTAGCACTCTTCAAGAAAAATCTTGATGAGTGGATGGGAAATAGGAAATTCACCCTGTGAATTCACTTCTGTGGCCCTGCTCGACATGGGCACAGGAAATTAACCTTCTTGGGTGACGAAAGCCAGGGAACCTTGTTGGTTAGGCTTACATAGGCCCTTGGGCCGATAGCCTAGTACCTACCTATGAACCAATGTAACAAATACCCAAAGACAACATGTATTTTTACAGAAATGCGATGTAGAAATAATGAAAACTCAAATACTGACAGAAAACCAGGAGAGTAAGATGAAAACATGTTCCTTCTTTGTGGCACTCAGTATTTAATGTAAAGACAACTACTTTGCAATAAGAAAAATATGAAACTGTGTGGGTGGAGTTTTCTTCTTTACTTAGACCTAGAATATAAGCTTGAAACACTTGCTATTGTTCAGATTTTGAGCTGTACATTCAGTATACACTTTTATCTGTGGTGTGTTACTGGCAATCTGTAACTGGTAAAGTGCATTTAAATGCTCACATTTAAGAGAACCATTTTTAATGTCTTTTAAGTTACAATTAATGACCTACACCTAATGGGAAATTGTAAATTTACCTCTGGAATGGTCCCTATGTCCCTTATGCATAGAGGCCATCAGTAAGAAATGTATTATCCTAACTAACACCATCCCCCAACAAATCTTTAGTTACTTCCCTATTAACATGCCCCATGTATATATACCCATGATACTTGGGACACAAATGGTTTGGGGTGCATGGCTCGGCTTGCAAAGGCCCTAGTGGTAGTTCACCTACAAACAACCTAGGAACCTAATTACTTGGCCTTTTCTAGCCTTCATGATCCAACAGATGATGATACAAATATTGGAAAGAAAATGTGAGATTTCACAAAACGGCAAACAGAAACAAGTTCAGACACAAACCAAATATGTAGTAAATAATGTTTTTTCTGCAACTTAAGGAATGTGCTAAATAAGTCACTTCTGATTTATACACCTTCAGCTGAAAAACTACTAGACTAATACATACCTCATATGTCCATTCTTTGGAAACACTCTGACCTGTTATTGACTATAACATGAAAGCCTAGTCAAACACTGTGATTGCCATTGTAAGGTCACTTGGTAGCCTTCATATGATACATACCCCTACCTCACTTATAATTTCATGGAACAATTATTCTCTTTAAATGGAATTACATCACTCATCTTTATCTCACAGCAGCACTACTTGAGATGTGAATAAATCTCTCAGTAACTCTACCCTGCTATTCATTACACTTTATTTGTACCAGCTGCTAGTTACTGTATACAATTATCAGCACTTTGAACAGTTATATTACAAGCAGGTCTTGTCAGTGATTAATGCAGGATATGAAAGAAAACTAGTTAATATTAGAAACCAGTCATATTCAAAAGTCATCACCACACTGCTGCTGTAAATGTAAGTCTAAATGCCTGAAAATGGTTTGAATTATATGCTTTACTAATGTACAATAATTGTGTACTCAGAATCTACCAGCAGTCTGTAATAACCACTAAATACCCTAAGTCAATGATTGTTAAAAAACTATTGACATTTGAGCAGTAAGAAGAGAAGTACAACCTAAAACAAAAAAGAATAGCACTGTTTGGTAAGCTAACTGAATTGGCACACATTGTATATTCCATATAGATTAATTCAACTTTACCATAAGAAGGAGATACAGTAGAAATAAAGGTGGGGCATAACCACTACAGATAAAGTGTAACAAGTAAGATGACAGAACCAATAAATCATAATAGCAAGATCTGCAGCTCTGCACAAGGATCTCAAATCCAAAAGCCACATTTGAAAAGTAGAACATTTGCCAAAAAAAAGTTATTGCTAGCTGGTGCACCTGAGCATCCATATGAAAAATGCAGAACAGCAACGTATATATGCACTTCATGGATGAACAGAACCACAGCAATCTTAGTCAACAAAATGAGAAAGCCAAAAGTTTCCAGTCAAGTCCAACAGATTTGTGTGAAAAATAAACAAGATTCATTTCCTTTGCTTTTCCTTTCTTCCATTCCTACTACAAAACAAATCATATATACATAAAACTATCACAGTGAGTTTACACATAGCACACTAGACAATGCCTACTACTGCTGCCATCTTCAATAGTAGCAAAAGATAAATCCCTTATTTTGTATTATTTTATACCTTTATTGAAAAGAGTAAGTCCACTGGATGCGTGTCCCTCTTGACTAGTGGCCCAAGAGCACTGTCTGATTAAGTGACTTGCTCAGAATCACACAGTAGGCAAATGCAGGTGGAAGGAATCAAGCCCTGCACACAAGATTACAGTTAAGTAAGATGTTAACAGCTCAAAGCCTCAATCCTTAATCCTCTACTAAAACTGGTTCCTAACCAGGACTTACATGAAAACTGCTTACAAGGCTAAAAAGCAAACTGAATTTGTAGAAACTATGATCACTCAAACTGACCTTTTGTAATACTGAATGTATATAGGATCTGAAAAGAGGGAACTAAGTTCTAGTTAATTCTAGTGATCATTGGCTATTTCTACCAGTCGGGAAGGTATATTTCATATTTAACTCTTGGTAAATCTTGTGGCCACTATACACACTTCATTGAGAGAACGAACTGTTAGAAATCTAAGCACTTCATAAAGGCCTTGTGTTTTCTTTAATATTTCTTTTGTTGGAGAAAGTAGTACTGAGGTACTTTAATGAAGTTTATATATATATATTTATGGCTCTACTTCAATTTATCAAATTACCACATCACCGAAACTAAAATCAGCACGTCAAGAACACTGAAAGATTAGAAGAAGAAGAGGGCATAACATTGGAACTTAGAAGATCAAACTAGGTATATATTCTGAATGGAGATAGAGGTACAGTCAGGATTGGGAAATCTACCCCCCTGCAACAACATCAAAAAATTATTCATATCTGCAAATTATATACACCAACTCCAAGATCACACTACAGTAAGGATAAGGGTAGATTTGCCAATCCTGATTGTACTGTGATCTCCATTAAAAATATATACTTAGTTCAGTCTTCTAAGTTCTGATGTTGTGCACTCTCTTTCCTCTAAACTCTTGATGTTCTCGTCTCGCTGATTTTATTTTTGGTGCTGTGTGGTAATTCAATAACGTGAAGTAGATCCAAAACTTAGAACTTCAAATGGCTGAGACCATAAGATCGAAGTTTTGAAACTTTGAATGTTTTGAATGGAGATCAACATACAGTTTGGAACAGGATATTTACAATTTTCCTCACCGTAGTGCAATCTCAGAATTGGTATATTTATTTAGCAGGGTATGTGTGTGGGGGGGGGTCTATATTAAATTCTCGAAAGTCGACAATGTCGAATCTGACATTGTCAACACAAGAATAGCAAAACTGCAGAACACTGAACAAGTAAACGGAAATCTCCGTAAGGGGAGATTTCCATTTACTTCAATGTAGTGTGGTCTTGGAGTTGGTATATTTAAGTAGTGGGGGGGGGGGCCTACACCATTTAGTTTTTTTTTTGTTGTTTTTATTTTTTTTTTTTTGTGAACATTTGATGTTTTAACAGTTCGATCACTAAAGGTCGACCCTTAGTGATTTGGACTGTTAAATATTTGATGTACTAATATAGACCCGTGGGGGGGTACATAGGAGGCGCAGGGGGCAAGCCCCCCTGCAAAAATATAAAAAAAATGTTTATTTTTATTTTTTTCGATACTTCAAAACTTCAGTTTCTGGTCTCAGCCATTTGCAGTTTGAAGTTCAAAGTTTTGAAACTTTGAGCTTTAGAAGTAGACCCATATATATATATATATATATATATATATATATATATATATATATATATACATACATACATACATACACGCGCACACACACACACACATATATATATATATATATATATATATATATATATATATATATATATATGTATGTATACATATGTGTTTGAGTGTGAGCTCCACAATCATGTTTCATTCTGCTACTTCAGAAATTTTCCTAATTCCACCTAATCCAAAATATTCCACCATTTTCTCTCAAGTTTCAGATATAAATTATAATTGCAAAAATAGTGGCAGATGCACCAGTTAAAATTCACTTGCACTGCAAAAATAAGAAAATGAAGATGTGAGTAATTCTAATGACCATGTTGCAACAATTCTTTATTACCTTCAGTCAAGATTCTAACTACAATACCTCCAAACAACCAAAAACTATTGATATTTCTTCCCTGAGCTAATCACTGAATCAATATTTTAGTTCTTCAATATTATTTCATTGGTTATTAGCATAGAGTTGCAGTCACAGAAATCCTGAGATAAGTAAAAGAATTCCTTCTCTTGTATTGTAAAACTTTACCTGAAGAGGTGCTCCCACATCCTATACCAGAAGGACATGGAAGGCACCGCAGTGAAGACATTTTATAGATCTAGTTCTAATAAAGATCATTGTTTGAAAAGACAGTCATACAGTTCCCACATTAATGTTAAGATGTCTGAATCTATACCAGAGGTATGTTTAATGGAGAAACACATTAAACTGTAGACCAGACACATATATGGGGCACAAGGGAAATGATTATGCATGCTAATAACAATAATGCATTCTTGCATTCTATATGGATGTCCGTATGCATGTGTGTGTCTGTATCTGTGTATGGGCACATAAGTGTGTGTGTGTGTGTGTGTGTGTGTGTGTGTGTGTGTGTGTGTGTGTGTGTGTGTGTGTGTGTGTGTGTGTGTGTTTTATAAGCATGCATACTTATATAAATATATATAGATATAGCTACAGATATAGATGATAGAGATAAATGAGATAGATGATATAGATAACTATATCTATATGCATATTTATCCATATACATATAAATAAAAATTAAAAAAAATATATATATATATATATATATATATATATATATATATATATATATATATATAGATATATATATATATATATATATATATATTAGGTCCCTATCAAACACCTCAATAAAAACACTTGTGTTCACTCAGGCAAAAGATGATAGAAAATGTTTAATGAAATAAAAAACAGGATGGAGTTAATACAACATTCAGGTTCATAAATGTTTGTAATATAGCATCTTCTTTTGAGACTCCCGTTATGGTTACAGGAACAGGGACTGTTGGTAAGCAGATTCAAGATTTTAAAAACAAGTTGTTCAAATACACATTGTTACAAATGGACAATATTTATTTGGGGACAGTATCAGACAACAGACTGCCTTAAAAGTTAAGAATGTTAAAATATCCCAAAGGTGTAATGGAGGATACACTACTATATCAGGAAATGAATGCATTTTTTTGATAGACTCTGTCAGACATTTATGAAGATTCTCATTAAACACAACAGTAGATTAAGTGAGGGCATGTGATAGGAATTAGAGAATATGAACAGTAATATAGTTAATGATCCAGTACAACAAACTGGTTACAGTTTGGTTTTCAAGAAATTAGAAGAACCCATTGAGGTAATTAAAACTAGTAAAATCAATAAAATGGATTTGGAGAGACACACTGGCCTAGCCCCTTTCCAAGGTTAAATCAACAGTTAGCAAGTGGGGTAAGAAGATCTGTTATACAGGGAACACTAATGGAAGGCACTACAGCAGTGAACACACGTACATTTTTTAAATAGTATATTTATTTTATGGAAGGGAAAAGTTACTAAGATGGAGGAATTGTTTAGTTATTTAGAATAGGGCAATTCCTGAAGTTTGTTATATCAGTCATCTGACACTAGGATCAATTTTTAGGTGTCTGTGTTTACAGGGATTATGTTAGTGATAAATTTGCTTCAAGAATTTGTAGGAAGCCAATATTTAGCAATTCTTATTTGCATTAAACTAGTGGGCATGATTATAAAGTAAAACACGTTATACTTAAGGGAGTCAAAGGGACATCTTCTTAGACTGTCCTGTTTAAATTTGTATGACAACATTTTTGATGAGTAGGTCCATAAACAGAAGCTGATGTTCAAGGAAAGACAGCACCCCGATAAAGTAATAGAAGAAGTAATCAAAGAAGTGAAAACTAAAGGGGGTATCGATTCTCCACCTATACAAAAGGAATCCGTCAAGATAAGCAGTGGATAGTAAGGGTAGGAATTATTATATTTCCCTTGGTCTCCCATTTTCAGTTGGTAATTATAACATACAGGGTATTATAAGGAAATACTGGCACTTATTTCAACATCAGGATGAGTTAAAGGAAAGAAATTGTTGATTAGCCTGAGTTTACATCCAGAATTGTATGCAAAATAGATTGGAATATACTAGAATGGAAGTTAATGGAATGGACTGAAGGTATAGAATGTACAGATTTGGAGCATGTAAGCAGTGCAAATACATTAATACAGGGAATTGCATCAGTGTTGGAAAACATAGTGAATTATTACATTCTTCAGGGTGAATCTGACTGTAACCCAATTAGTGTGGCATCTATAGCAACAAGTCTGTCATATCTTGCTTTTATATAGACAGGAAGGACAATTCTTTGTGGAAACACATGTATCGGCACAGCTATGCCATTAGGAAGATGGAACTTCTGAATGCATTGGCTAAGCAGTGCACAGTATTTCAGAACTTTAATATTTTTTTTTTGCAGTGGAAAAAATAAAACAGAATGAAAGAGGGGATGATAATCAAAACTATTTCTTAATAAGAGAGCTGTACTGGCAACTAGGATTGGAAGCCGATAAAAAACCTGGACTGAACAAAAATCTGTCCATTAGATGTATTTTAAGAAGTAAGATTGTTAAATTATGATTGGAATAATGTATCATTTGATATGCTGTTAGGAGGGCACTTCAAATAATGTCAGTCCATTGTTATTCATTCTGAAGAAATCTTGCTGAGAGATAAAAGCGATTAATCTTATTGTTTTCTTTAATCAATTTCATTAGATTTGTTTCATTAAAATGTTTCTATATTTTTTCTCCTGGGTAGCACAAGTGCTTTTATCAATTTTTTTAGCATTTTGAGTTTGCACTTGTGGAGCCGAATTGCAATGTTGGTTTTATAAAGATTAGACTACTGAAAGGAGCAGTTCTGACTGCAGAATCACATAAGTCAAAACTGAGTGTGTGAAAAGGCCAAAATGCTTGAAATTACTGAAAGTTCAAGTTTTCCAATTGTGACTCTGTGTATATGGTAATACTATCACAAGGGTTCATAGGTTCATTATTACTAGACTAACAATCCCAGGGGGGGCCTTTTTAAGCCTAGCCATGCTTTCTAAGTATATTCGACAAGTTTTGATACCCTAGTGTTATTCTAAAGGATATATTTAGGCTTAGGCAAGGTTGGTCAAGTATTTATAGGCTGCCTGTGGCTACTACAGACATAGGTGTTAGACCAGGGGTAAATTTCCAATTCTCCATCTACTGGTCTAAATTACTCTTGAATTGGGTTTGGGAAGAACTCTGCTTCATTTGGATGGGAAGCCTGTGCCAAAGAAGAGGTAGTGTCTGAGGCACATACCTGTCCTTTCTAACATGTCCTATTTAGGTTGCAGATGAGGTTTAGGTCCCTAGCTTGAGTAAATCAGATGCTAGTTGTTTTGCAAATGTGCAACAGGTCCATCACAGTAGAATCAGAAGATGTGTTGTAGGTAAGATATAGTTTGCCTCTCAGCAATCTGTAGGAGGTCAAGTGTAGGGTATAAGGCTTTGAGGTGGTCTGCTTAGGAGATGTTGTTTCAGTCATGTATTCTTTTTGTGAGGAATATCTCTGGATGATCCAGTTTTTGCATATGCTTGATCAGGTGCATACGAAAGCTGAAGTTGTACTCAATGATTGGCCTGATAAAGGCCATAGCCTTGTTTTTAAATTGTACAATATAGAATGATTTCCTTACTGTCAAAGATATATGATGGTCAAAGACCAAGTTACTGTCTACATGTGTTCCTAAATCCCTGAAAACTGGGTCTGCTCTTAGGAGATGTATTATCAATGTGGTACTTTCCAGGGATAGCCATCTTAGGATCATAGGATCATAGGAAGTTACTAGGCTATTGGCCATGAGGCCCTTACAAGCCTAGCCAATAAATTAGCCCATGTTCTGACAAGTCAGCATCCAATGCCCTTGTCAAGCAGAGACACAGGTTGAATCCCAGGGGTGTATTTTCTGTCCCCTATCCAATTATCCAGGTTGCGCTTAAAAAGGGTTAATGAGGTACTCTGTTTGACTTGGAGTGGGAATCTATTCCACAGAAGGGGGAGTCTCTGGAACACAAATCTGTCCTGCCAAAAAGTCCTATTGATGTCACAGACCAGGTTGAGGTCACGCGTGCAGGTTATTTGAGTGGAGCTTGACTTGTGGATATACAGCAGTCCCATCAAGGTGGGGTCTGAGATTGCTTTGTATGCCAGACAGATGTCACCTCTGAGGAGTCTGTAGGAGACTGAATAGAGGGACAGAGCCTTTAGTCTATCTCTGTAGGGTAGATGTTTGAGGCCCTGGATTCTCTTAGTGAGAAACCTCTGTGGTCTCTCCAGCAGCTACATGTGCTTTGTGAGGTACATGCTGAAAGGGGCATTGTACTCAATAATGGGTCTTATAAGGGAAGAATGCAGGGATGTTATGACCACCTTGCCCCTGGATGAGATACCCTTACTAATGAGGTGGGCCATGTAGAAAGCTTTCCATACAACGAAGGCAATATGGTAGTCAAAGTCAGTTTGCTATCAACCTGGGTGCCCAAGTCCCTCACGACTGATTGCATGCTTAGGATCTTTCCAAAGGATATTATCTTACCTTTATTAGCATCACGTTTTAGGTAATTGGTCTAGCAGCAGTAATTAGTCTGTGCCTGGCCATCGTGAAGGGTATTTATGCTACTGGGGGATCATATGACTGCGCCTTGTTTCATTTTTCTGCAGATTTGGTCAGCCAAAGAACCTTGGCATTGGCCTTGACTTCAGAGAATTAAATGCCAAAACAGAGTGGCCTCAGCAACAAGTCTTGAGGGACTCTGCTATTGACTGACATCTTAGTGGAGGTAGACTCCTCTGTCCTAACTTCTTTGGTTTTATCAGTGAGCCAGCTGGCTATCCAGTGGGTGACACAGGGGTATATATATATATATATATATATATATATATATATATATATATATATATATAATTCTGTGAGTTTGTCTAGATTGCCCAAGTGGGGCATTGTATCAAATGCTTTGGCTTGTTCAAGGTAGGCAGTATGCACCTTTTTATCCAAATCCATTGTTTTGGTGGCTTTCTCTCAAAGAGATGCACCAGGATGAGTAGGCATGAGCTGCCCTTGACAAAAGCAAACTGGGTTGGATCCTGTATCTGAAGGCTTCTTCTGTGATTTTTATCATCTCTATAATTCTTTCCAGGATTTTGCATATGAGATTAGTCAGACTTATGCAGCTGTAGCTACCTGAGTCTGTAGATGACCCACCCTTGTACAGAGGGATGACAGTTGCAGTCCTCCATTTGCTTGGCATGAAGCCTATCTAAAAGCTGTACTCAAATAGCGATTGTATTGGTCCTGCCAGATCATGTTTCATGCTACAAAGCAGGAATCTGGGGATGTTATCCGAGTCTACTGATGTGCTGTTCTTGGTCTTGGAAAGTAGGAGTTATGGTCATTGTCAGTCAATGGATTTTCTATATCTTCTGGCTAAGTAAAGGTGACTCCATTTACAACTACTTCAGTACATTGTTGTCCATTACCTTTGAGGTTGCAGACATAGCTGAGAAATGCCTTGTGATTATCCTTGGCCTGGGAAACTACTTTGCTAGACGTGATTAGTACCCTGAGTTGCTCATTTAGATTGATGAGGGAGTTTTTCTGGGTATTGTACTTCTTAATTTTTGCCATGATTCTCTTTCTTTTGTTATGCAACTTATTGATGTTGGGATTCCATCAAGGTGGCTTGTTATTTGAGTTTACCCTTTACGTATTCTGGATAGGTATAGCTGTCTCTATGCAGCCCTTAACATGGTTTTTACAAGGTTTCTGTAAACAATTCTGCATTAGCGGTAGTGTTCTCATGGTTTGGTGGAGCTTGACATTTTGCCAGGCTTTAAAACATGTCTCACTAACTGCGCAGACGTCTGCATTCTCCAGAGTGGGAAGAGCGTGCAGGGAGTGGAGTTTCTTGTTTAGGCTCCTGACATTTAGCAGGAAAACATTTAAATTTTCTTGGTTTGGTTCTGCTATGTTGGAAGGTTTATCAGTTTGGCAATGCCTAAAAAGGCACTATGGGGGTGGGCAAGGTTTTAGTCAATATATGAATACATAGACAGATCATCCCTGGGAAAGCAGTGGGATATGTCAACCATATACTCCCAGGCTGACAAATACTGAACCTCTTCAAATGACACCAAAAACTAAGCCAATTGTTAAAGCTATTTATCTTCTGTTCATATTGTGACATCATCCAAGGATGTATGTTGCTCAATACTAGGCTCATTCTGGCCTTGAACTCGTATACCGAGAGCTCCATCATGTCTCTCTCCATATAGTCCAGGGAGATATGTCTCAGGTTGCTTACACCCATATGGGCTATGACTGAGACATTCAGGTACTTGGGGTTCAATGACCTGAGTACGTGTGTGATCTGGTGTATTGTGGTTCCTGATAGCCAGCTGACTGCGTCTCTTTCCTTACACAACCTGGTGAATGGAACATATGTGTGTCTCACAATGCAGTCTCCTATAATCAAATTATTGGGTTGTGTAATGGTTTGCCTCATTGGCTTACAAGTTGAGACACAATGAGATGTGTCTACATGTCTTTTGGTGGGTGTTGTTTTAGAAGAGTGCTTTTGAGATTGCTAATTGTAAATGCAACTTCTGGAAGGCCTTGGGGTTTAGGAGTTTAAGAAGATTGTATTTAAGAGCCTCAGCATATGTAGATCTGTGTGTGTGGTCCATACTATCTGTGGTTGGAGTAGCGTGCGTGTTTCAGACAACCTGTTTGGTATCATAAGTGTCTGTATGTGAGAGCCTTGCCTCCAGTGACATTGTGTAAATACACCTCTCACATAGTGTTTCACTTTTTATATGAATTAGATAGTTGTCAGTTAACATGAGACAATTGTTAAATTGTCTCAGGATGTCCATATCCACCAAACTGGCTGCAGAGATAGTAGAAAAGTGCATATTCATGTTTACAGATCTTTATTATAAAATCTAAAAGAGGATGGTGCAAGAGGGATTTCCAGCCGTGCTTGGACAGTGTAAGAATATAGACTAAAGTCAAGACAATCTAAGACTCAACTTTGCTCCTTCTCTTACCAGAAGCAAAAGAGCAGCACTAGTCCCAAGCTGCTTCTTGAGAAGTAGTACTAACCCCTATGTTAATGGGTTCAGTATGCTTGCTTTGGTCTTCTTTAGTAGATACCTGGACAGAACCTACAGCAGTTTGACACAAGAGAAAGCCAAGCTGCATAAGTACCCTGAAGAGGTTCCCAAAAAAACTGCAGCCAGACCACTCAGTGAAGTCCAACAAACACTACCTATCAGAGACCAGAAGGAACCAATGTCCCTCTGTTCCTTCTCTCACCAGATGCAAAGCAATAGCATTAATCCCAATCTGGTTCTTAAGAAGCAATTTTCAGGCTTTTCAGTGATTTGTGATCTCTAGGAATCATAGTAAATAATGTCTCTCTGCTCCTTCTCTCTCCAAGAGCAAAACAGAAGCACTTTTCCCAAGCTGATTCCTAAGAAGCAGTTCCTAGGCTGACCAGTAATTGGTAGCCCTGTCCCAAGTGTTACAGATTTTAAAAGTGAGATGGAAGAAAAGGGTTAATACTTTGAAATTTGCAGCCTGTACTAAGTGAGTGGGATGGAATGACACAGAAGATAACCTAAACGTTAAGAGTCTAAGGGGATGGCAGCTCAAAAGCCACCGAGTTTAAAAGCATATTAGGATTGGGGTGGGTGGGAAACATCAAATGCAGTCTGAAAACAGGAGTAGTCACACAGCACTTCAGCTAAATAAAGTAGCAAATTACTTGGAGCTAAATAATAAATCCTATTTGAGCTACACCGACTAATTAGCTAGACTGGATTCCTTTTCAGCCAGTGAATGTAAAAGGAATTATTTTATAACTGACCCTAGCCAAGAATTTTAACACTCCATGAGGACAAAATGCTGTGGTAAAACAAAAATTAATTTTAATGGAACAGAAATTATTATAGATGCTTTTTCTTAAATATCTACTAGTTTCCCTACATGAAACCAGGTGTAAGGCAGAGAGAAAACAACATAAACATGCATTTTTCACAATTATCTCTCCCATTACTCCCAAAGGTACAACCAGTACTTGGATGAATAAAATATGGACTGTTTGACATATACTTACACTATTTATATCCCACATGTATAAATGCCATTCGCGTTTTGGGACACACTTTTCCCTTTTATAAGAGACATTTAAAATTCTGTCCCCTTTCTAATAAAATGTTGGACTTTCTTTAACTAACCATGCTAACACTGCACTAACTTGTAATATTTCCAGTTATTATGTGGATACAAATTTGTGTCAAAGGGGATCATGTTAAACTAATAGGATATAGAATGAGATTGATAAAGTTTACAAATCAGTTTAACAGCAAATCCCCTAGTGTATATATATATATATATATATATATATATATATATATATATATATATATATATATATATATGTGTATATGAAAATAGCTGTCAGAACTAAACAGTTGTTCAGCAAAAGGGCGCATGTCAGCAGAACTGTCGGAAGGATATGTGGCTGAGGTGTGACATGTTATGTCATTATTCACTGACATAAATCCTGGGATCATCACAGTGATTTAGCAGACAAATACAAATAAACTGTAGAACTGAAGCAATGTATGGACCATACACCTGGACATGCGACAAACAGCCTGGCAGTGGAGAGGTATGCTCAGAGCCCTTTAGTACAATGAATATGAAACAAGCCAGACAAAATGGGTGGACAAAGGCATGGCAATACAGAGATATCCTAATAATGTGAGTAGATAAGCTGAGGAAGTTGTACAAATACTGTTACTGTTAACATATTTTGAGACAAATATCACATCTGTGACGCATGTTTTCTGTATAATGTAGTGACCCCAATCCTCACATCTTCCCACTGATGTGTCAGGAATACACAACAGTGATGGTGACCACACATAAGGTATTGGCCAGAGGCTACCATTCCCCACTCATGAATCATAGAAACACGTACTAAGCTAAGTTCCAACACCTATATCACTAGTTGGGTTGCAAACTGGCTCACAGATAGAACCCACAGTGTGAAAGTAGCTGTGTCCAAGTCAGACTGGTGACCAGTCATGAGTAGAGTCCCACAGGGTTCGGACCTGGGTCTTCTCCTTTTTGGTATCTACTACTCTGATGTCCAGGCCAACATGAAGGGACTGTGGCTGACAAAGTTTGCAGACCAATGCAAGTGTGGGGCATTAATTAATTCCCCAAGTGATGCTGACATATAGAAATGCCTCAATGAGACGAACGGCTGGTGTCAGAACCATGGTCCGAAGCTCAGTGCCAAATAATGTGTCGTCATCTCCCTTGGTAAAATCACAGTTCCTTTGAATTACCACATTGATGGTAGTCCACTGAACAAAGACGGCATTATAACAGATCTGGGAACACAGGTTAACAGCAACCTCTGTTTTGACCACCACATTGTCACTGTGGGTAGAAAGTCATTACTAAGGGTTTTGCACCCAGGAAGTAAGAGGTCATTGTCTCCCTCTACTCTCCCCTCATTATTAGGCCAATCATCGAGTATAATGCCCCATTTGGCATGTACCTCACTAGACACCTGCAACAACCAGAGATGGTGCAAATGTACCTCACAAAGAGGACCCTAGCCATAAACACTTGTTCCATATGGACAGACTCAAACAAATCCAACAAGTTTCTGTCTCATATTACCTACTTAGAGGCGATCGCAGCCTGACTTACAATGCCATGTGTGACCCAGCTCTGTTAGAAATCCTACATCTAAGAAATCCCAATCCTTCCGCACCACATGCTCCAGAGACCTCAGCCTCATTACCACAATCAACAGCACATGCAGTAGGGACAGGTTCATTACCCAGATACTCCCCATGCTATGGAATAGACTTCCCATACATGTCAAGCAAACGACCTCACTGGCCCTCTTCAAGAGAAATCTATATGAGTGGAGTGGAAATAGGAGATTCACCCTGGGGAATCACTCCAGTGGCTCTACTCTACAGAGCATGATGCCAGGGTAATCCTATGGGCTAGGCTTGTAAAGGCTCCAGCCCTATTAGCCTAGTACACACCTATGCCTCTCTCTCTCTCTCTCTATATATATATATATATATATATATATATATATATATATATATATATATATATATATATATATCGCTCCCAGTCCCCATTAAGGAAACCACCATAAAGAAAGTCTCCAAAGCCAACTTCATGCTATGTAAGACTGAAGTGGCTACCTTCATGACACCCATGCAGACGGTAAATAGAAGTATGACTGCTGAATATTACACCAATGCACTGTATGAACAGATACATAAGTGCATGGATCATGCCATCCCAAACAGAACCAAGATGCGCTCTGCCAAACAAAGGAATGGTGGTCCCCTGCCATTAAGGAACTGTACAACAGAAGGATGAAACTGTTGAAATGCTAGAGTAAACCCCCATGATTGCAAGAACTCCCTTATCATCTTCAGTAAGAAGCTGACAACCTTCATAAAATCCACCAACGCTGGGTACAAAAACAAGATTGCAACTAATTCTAAAGACATTTACAAAGCATTCTACAGCTATGTCAAGAATCTCAATGGCAACACAGAGATCTGCCCTGAGTTACAGCATAATGGCAGTAAATATACAGAAGCAACTGATATTGACAACATCCTGGCAGATAGGGTTAATGCTAACTTCACCCCCCTCTCACCCACTAAAGGGCCCATCTCAATGCTGGAGGAATGTAAAGTCCCTGTAATCATGGCCGCACAGGTAAAAAACACATCCTCCAAAGCCAAGAATACAGCATCTATGGGGCCACACAACATCCCAGGCTGTGTTCAGCACAAACCACAGAACTAACTGGTACCCCACCTTACTGGTACCCATAGCCTTACTGCAGGCATTGTGCCTACTGAATGGCACATAGTGATAGTTATCCCACACCACAAAGGGGGAGCCACCACAGACACTGGGAACCACTGCCCCATCAGCCTAAGAGTGTATCAGCATGGAACTAATAAACAATGACATAGGTAACCTCCAAACTGTTGACCCCACCCAGTTTGGGTTTGTGAAAGGTACATCATGTCTCCTAAACCTGATTGGCTTTTAGAAGTAATCAGCAGAGTCAAGGACAAGACCAAGATGGTTCACACAGCCTACCTAGAGCTTGCCAAGGCCTTAAACAGCATCCCCCACTCTAGAATTACAGATAAACTCACTAAACTAGGCATACATACCAATGTCATGAGATGGGTTGCCACCTGGCTTACAGACAGAATCCACACTGTGAATGTAGCAGACTCCAAATCTAACTCCACACCAGTGACAAGTGGAGTACAACACGGTGCAGTCCTAGATCCTCTCCTGTTTGGCATCTACTTTTCTGAAGTTCAGGCTAACACAGAGGGTCTATGGCTGACAATGTTCGCAGATGACTGCAGACTGGGAGTCATTATTGAATCCTGTAAAGATGTGGACATTCTACAAAATGGCCTCACTGACACAGATGCCTGGTGTCAAAGCCATAGTCTCAAACTTAACACCAAGGAATGCATTCCATCCCCTTTGGGTAAAACTCTGTGCCCATGACCTACCACATAACTGCTAGTACACTTAACACTGAAAGTGTGATAAGACACCTAGGGACACAGGTGGACAGTAGTCTCACCTTTGATAACCACATTGCCACAGTACTCAGGAAATCCTTCTATGTGGCACATCACATCACAACAGGTGTCTCATCCAGAACAAAGGAGAGCATTGTTCCATCTACTCATCCCACATTAGACCTATCATACAGTACAACAGCCTGTTTGGTATGTACCTCACAAGACATTTACAACAACTGGAAAGTCCACAGACTTACCTCACAAACAGGATCACCAGGCCCAAACATATGCCCTACACAAACTCTCTCAAAATATACTAGCTTCAAGACATTGCATATCACCTACTCAGAGCCGATCTCTGCCTAACATACACGGCCATGTCAAACCCAGAGTTGTTGGACATGCTACATGTAAAGAAATCTCAGTCCCTCCAAAACACATGTTCCAGGGAGCAAAACCTTGTCACCAGAATTGACAGAACATGCTGGAGGGATAGATTACTGTCCATAACACTTCCCATACTCTGCTCCTCATTAGCCCTCTTTAAGATAAATAGTGACATTTGGATGGTAAATAGGAAACCCACCCTGTAATTCACCTCTGTGTGTCTGCTCAACAGGGGCACTGGACATTATTTGTCTTGGGTAGCGAAAGACAGGTAATCTTGTTGGCTAGGCTTATATATGCCCTAGGGCCGATAGCACATACTAACATGTAGTGCAGACATACCACAGAATCATACATATCAACCTCTTAGTGCAAGACTAATGAACAAAGGCTGTACAAAGGGTAGAAAATGGGCCACATATATGGACAGAATCAGAATATTTCTGTCATAACTGAACAGTTGCACAGTAACAGGGACTGTATCAGCAGAACTGTTGGAATGATATGGGGATGGGAACTGACATGTATGTCAGTCTTCACTGACATAAATTCTTCCATCCTAACAGTGTTACCCAGAGAAATGCAAAGAAACTGTGGAACAGTAACAATGTATGGGCCAATACCTGGACAGTCTTCAAACAGCCTGGCAGTGGAGAGGTATGCTCACAACCCTGTAGTGCAATGAATATGGAACAAGCCAGAAAAAGTGGGGGGACACAGGCATGACAATAGAGACATATCCAAATGATGTGACTAGATAAGCTAAGAAGGTTGTTGTAGTAACACTGTACCTGCTAACATATACTAACAGAAATATCACCGTAGTGCATTTTACAGTGAATGTCTGGAAGCCAAAAGAAAGCACCACCTTAACAGATACAAGCATATATAATCTGAGGGTTATGCTACTGTGCTGTGGAGATGCTATACATTATTAATGAAGGCCCTGTGGTTGTCTCCACTATCTGCTGCAATCATGTTGTCAAAGTACCTTTACAGGTGTTGAGGAGAGATCACAACCTTTGGTTGAGGTTGATAAGGGAGTATTTCCAGACTTGGCACGTCACCTTATTCTGCATGAAGTTCCTCCATCTGTTGTAGGGTTTCTTTATGGCAGGGTACCACCAGATTGGCTTCCTTATTTCTGAGGAGAGCATCTTGGTTGGATTGTGTATGGCGAGATCTATGCATTTGTGTGTGTTCATACAGTGCACTGGTGTAAGATTCTGCAGTCATGCAACTAGTCTCCATCTGCATAGGTGCCATGCAGCTAGCCAAATCTGTTTGTATGTGCCTAAAGTTAGCTTTGGAGAAGATTTCATGGTGGTTTGGTGGTTACCTTTGTGGTGTGTGGGAGGGATGTGGAATTCCAATGTGATTATCTTGTGTTAGTCACTAACCAGGGAGGAGTTGACTATTGGTGTAGAGCAACATTCGCCCATGTTAGTAATGACCAGGTCAAGGATGTGGATACCTCTGGGGGGGGAATAAGAACGAGCATGTCCAGGGCATTGGTATCAATGAACTTCAGAAAGCATTGGCCAAGTGTATTGGTACATGAGTAGTTTTTCCACTTAATGGTGAGGTAGTTGATGTCAGCCAGTATGAGAGTGTTAGGTTGGAACCTAATGTTCCACAGGGTTCTTAGGAATGGGGAGTGTGAGTCTTGGGCCATGTTTGTGGATGTACAGCAGGCTATGACCTGTATTGCTGTCTTAATCAATGTTAGCTGCACCTGAAGTATCTCAGATGCATTATGTTGTGCTAACAGTCTAGAGGTGTGCGCATCTGTTATGAATATTGAAACACCACCACCCTTGCAGCTGTAGTCCAACTTCGGGGCCACACAGGTGTGGAATGAGGGATATCCTGGTAATGCAGGTGTGCTTCCTGCTGCCTTGAACCAGTTTCCTGTTAGAGCACAAATGTTGATGTTCTCCAGTTTAAGAATTGCTTTGAGTGAGTGCATTTTTACATGTAGACCTCTAGTGTTGAGCAACATGATCCTCAGATTACATTTGTTTGTAGCTGTTACAGTGTTAATGTGGTCTGTGGAACACTGCCTAAAAAAGCCACTATAGGGGTAGCAAGAGCCTTAGCCAGTATCTGGAAGCCCAGGGGTGACAGATGCAGGACATCTGTGGCAAAGGATCATGGTCTGTCAAACATGTTATCCCAGATGTACAGATAGTGGAACACCTTGATATGATACCAGAGATGTAGCCAATTGTTGAGAACAATTGTTTTCAGCTTGTACTGTGGCATCAGTCTGGGTGATGGTAGGATGCTGCTCAGGGCTAGGGTTATACCTGTCTGGGCTACATAGTTGGTGGGCTCCTCCATGTCTATTTCCATATAGTCCAGAGAGGTATGTCTCAGGACATTCACAACCACATGCACAATGACAAAGTCATATATGTACCTGTTGTTGGGGGACCTCAGTGTGTGTGTTATGTGTCAGATCCTGGTGCCAACAGTCAGCTGACTGTCACATTCTCCTTTTTTGACCTAGTGAGTGGGACATCACTGTTCCTCACTATCAAGTCAACTATGCCTATTGTTTTGGCCATGCTGTCTTGCCTTAGGCCCTTTGGTTGAGTGGCACACAGTTTAGGAGACATATGTGTCTTGTGATTAGTGTTGTGTGGCGGTGCTGGAGTGCATGTCCACCTTGAAGGTCTCTGCTGTTTGTGCAGCTTTTCATTGAGAGCCTCCACAAAGGTGGGTGTGTGGTTTGTGTTTCTATATGAAGGCAATGCTGGTGTGTGTTCTGGAGGGCTATGTGTTCCATGTAGTGTGGTGCAAGTGTTGACCGTCTCCTCTTGACCAACTATTCTTGTCTTGGCTGGGAGTGTGTGGCTTCCAGTTTGGATGTATAGGTGCATCTCTTGCAAGTCTGAGTATAGACAGGTCAGAGGTGAGGGATGTCAGTGTACATGAGGCAGTTGCAACATTGCTTTAGGATGGTCAAGTTCAGCAGGTTAATAGGTGAGAACGCTTAGTGCTGATACCATGTTTGTGTGGTAAAATACTTGCTACAAGATGTCTGGTAAAGTGATAAAGTAATATGCCATTAAAAGTGCAGGAGAGGAGAGAACTAGCATATTTAAGTGACACATTAAAGAGCAGACTTTGGCAATACTCAGAAGCTAACATACAGCCCTGGATACAGCAATTCTGTATCTGGACTAGACTAGCTACAGGAAAGGTAACTAATTAGCATTTTTTAATAGCCAAATGTCTGGTATATGTGTCTCCATGTAGTGTAGCTGGTGTACAATATATGTGTGAGTGCACATCACAGGTCCAACCACCCATGTATACACGTGTCCCATACAATATACTCACACCCCTTGCTACTGTATGACAGCACATATAGGCATGTTATGTACAGGAAATGATATACACCTGGCCTGCAACAAAATACACAGCCCTTGAACCTGTACACAATAGTCAAAACATATAACCACTAAGCCATCTGAGCTGTACTATTTTATGATGTTCTCAACCTTAGCATGCAGTGCAGTTGGGTTATCAAAGGGAAGGAAGACTGTGGAATCAGTACTGATTTAGTTGTCAATAATTTGCAGCACTGTCAGAGCCAAGAGCACCTTAGTAAAATTCTGGACCATGCCAGATGAAGTGGGGGGACCAGTCTATGGACATACAATCACATTGGTAATGATACAAAGAGACCCATGCCTCTGACATCTGCTGCCACCCCCTATACAGTACAACTAATAAGTACACAGTACACTGCTACAAAATCAGGATATGCCATACACAATGGCCAGACATACACTGACCTCTTAGCAATATAACTAAAATGTCTGAGGATAGTGAAACAACAGACAACCAGCCATCAATACACACAAATGTTTTAATGTGTTTTGTCGTCAAGTATTACAACATTACAAAGCATAATTGCCTGAACTACAGGAAGCAATTGGCATTTAATTATGTATGTTCTTAAACAGCCTCCACTTACACTCCTCAGTTAACCCCCTAGGGGATACAGTATCAAATAATACAATGTAAAGTGATTTTTCACATAACAATGGTTCTAAGTGTTTGATGAAACTGGGAAACAGACCTTTTCCAAAACAGTACATTGTAACCCACTACAGTTCCCATGGTGAAATGTATGACAAGTAACAGCTATAGAACATTTGTCCATGTAATAACTAATATCTCTCACATGTTCTAACAAACTGATTCTAAGCCATGTCCTACTATTCCGCAGACCCATCTCTTAACTGCACAGGGTTCTACATGCTATCCAGCCTTTGCATTCATATGTATGGACCCTACCTCCCTTAATGTGTCTTATTCCACAACATCACTGAGATGATAGCAGGAATGTCAGCACTACATACTGATAGACCATACCTATCAAGCTTCTACTGCATGACAACTGGACAAAGCCTGTCATATAAGTGGAGGTCAGCGGTCCAAACACAGGGCCATATTTGATATATTGCTGTTATACACTGAGAAAGTTGCTGGTGTTACAGGGTTGGTTGCAACATCTCTATTCTGAGGGATATGAAGTCAGAAATACATTTACTGGCAGCAATGACCAGAGTATGCCACTGATTTCCCAAGGACAACACCTGTCTGGGTAACACACCAAACATAACAGGCAAACCTCTGGCCATTACCTGGATAGGCATACAGTTCAGAGCTATGCAGACACATAACTTTGTTAGACTGACATCCATGCAGAAGGAGCATGTACACACAAAGCCTGTAAAACTAGCAGTATGCACACCATATAACAGCAATAGTCACATTTGGTCCATAAGTCTGTAACCTTCTCCACCATTTAGTTGGCCTGTCTCCACACATCTTGTTGTAAGAATTATTCCCACCTGCTGTGTTTAACACTCAGTAGTCATAGAACTCCAGGATGTGTTCCTCACAGCCAAGCCAAAGAGACAACATCCACATTAAGTACTTAATCATAGGAGTGTGTTGCCATGACATTGGCTATTGGAAGAACTACCTAGCTGCTCTGCATGCAATTAGCAAGTAGGGAACACCAGTTGGTGCAGAGGCCATCACCTGGTCAAGAGCATTACCTACAAAGGGCATGCAGATACCTATTCCAAACATATGTCTACCAGTACTACATGTCAGGAAACAGAAAGATGTGGAGCAACCTGCTGATACAACCCAGTGCAGTGTGAAATAATAAAAAGGTATGTGAAAAAAGTCAGCATATGAGTGAATGTAGTATGTGTTTTCTAATAATGGGAAATAGGATTATGGCAGATTTATGTCTGAGCGAGACTTGCTGTAGTGATGACCTGCTAAACAGCAGCTATGGCCATAGCATCTGCCTCTCTCTTCTGTGACATGAAACACAGCTCAGGACCCTAACTCACCCCAGGAAAGGACAACACATGACAAACACTGGAGTCTCTGTCAAACACTACTGACTGTGCCACTAATAGGCCAGCTACAGGGATATTGTACATATCCATATGCTACCTGTGAATATGAGTATGATACACATGTTTGTCATGTAAATCTATGAGAATTATATAGTGTGTATACACCTTCCATAGCCAGAGAACTGGCAGATTCCACACATGTGGATGGACAGGGTTGCTCATAAGTGGACTGCTGCCCATTATGGCCCTGCCACAGGTGCCACAGCAGGTGTCACCAGACACATGTTTTGGACTGTCATGGAGGCACAGGTGCGTGTCATATCTAACACTGGACATATTCTCAGAGTCACAAATGCAACTCTTTATGCTATGTGTGGCAACATCGTTGATCTTGGAGATGCCCACCGTTATTATGCTGAGGTCAGAGATAGACAGCTGGGTGAGATGGTGGCAATTGTCAACTGTGGGATGTCTATGAGACAGCATGTGGCAGGAGTTAAGCATCAGCCACGTGGACATGGGACAGCACATGTGCTGGGAGTAAAATGGTGTAAAACTGTAAACCATGGCCACATGTGTCACTCAAATACACAGTCAGAATACTGATGTCACACACACAAACATACACACTTGACACAACTGAGATTAGAAACACTACCTACCTAGGTCTTACTATTCAAGTGCTCTGCATTTATTGCACATGACATGGAGAAAGTAGGATGAAGTGTGCTCCACAGTCCCTCTAAGGTGAACGACATCCACTGGCCTTGCACAGTATGGCAATGGGAGATGTCCTGGGCGAGAATGGCCAGGAAATACTATCAGCTACAGAAATATACATAATGACCAACACAGATATAGCCATACACACATTTTCTACACCTGCGGTTAGCAGCCCTGCCTATCTTGTCATTCAGTCCATGCTGTTACAGAGTTTTGGCACACAGCACATGCCTTATTGGACTGAAGAGTGTCATCAGTTACCTATATGGTCAGTGGTGACAGTGGTCCTCATACAGTGGACCTTGGGACATGTACTGGGGGTACCATGGTGTAAACATATTACACCCATCACCTCACCTACATTGCGTTTAATACTCACTCATACCCATGATGATGCTATGACAAGCCCACAATCACACATTTACCAAGAATGAAATGCAAACCTTTGCCTGCCTATGTAATTATTGCTGTTATACTGATATTTATTTATCGCACATGTCATGGAGCTAGTAGGGTGAAGATTGTCCCATGGCTCTCCTAAGGTGAGCAACATCACCATCCCTTGTAATGTTTGGCACTGTGCAGTGATTTGGAGAATGGGGCCTCAGAATGCTGTCTCCTACAAATATGCACACTCACACACACTTGCAAACACATACACACACACACACACACACACACACACACACACACACACACACACACACACACACACAAACACACTCACGTATGACAGGACTCAGAGGGTAAACCACACCTGTCTATTCATTGGTAGAACAGTGTTATGCTGATACTGCAAGCTCAAGGTAGAACATAGGGTGAAGGGTGTCACAAGGTACCTTTACAGTGCAGTACAGCAGCAGTCCTTTCGAAGTATAGCACTGGGAGGTATAGTGGGTGAGAAGGTCTTCAAAGTATTTTCAACTACAAGTTTACAAACTCACTAACACTGTTATGCTCAGTAATGCACACAGACACATTTGTCAGTACTGAGGTCCATTGGTGCAGGTGTCCCTGGGTGTGTACCAGACTAATGTCCATGGAGATATGAGAAGAGTAGGGCATGTGAGTACACTGTTACCATGACACCTGACATTTGTCAGCATGCTATCTACCAACAACTGCCACTTGTGTGATCCACAGGGTGACAGTTATATTCACATCCACTCATCTGGATTTCTCTTGAAGAGGGCCAGTGAGGTACTTTGATTGACATGTATGCAACATATATCACATAGCGTGGCCATTGTCTGGGTTATGGAACTGTCCCCAAGCATGTTCTGTTGAATGTGGTAATGCGGTTGAGGTATCCATGGCATGTGGTGTATACAGATTGTGGTTTCCTAGCTGTGGCATCTGTAACACAGCTGGGCAGACATGGTATTGTCAGTCAAGCAGGGATTGCCTGTAAGTAGCCAAGATGTGACCAGGAACATCCGGAGGTTTTGGGCTCTTTCCATATCAGACAGTTGTTTCATGCCTAGGGTCATACATGTCAGGTACACTTGCAGCCTACCCAGCTGTTGAAGGTGTCTACTGAGTTACATGGCAAATGGGCCACTGGACCTGGTGATTGGCCTAATGAGCGGGGAGTAGAGAGAGACATTGACCTCTTCCTTCCTGGATGACACACCTTAGTTATGCAATGTGCCACATGAAAGGACTTTCTGTCCACAGTGGCAGTGTGGTGGTCAGAAGAGAGGTTGCTGTCAAGCTGTGTTCACAGACCTCCTATAGGGACATCTGTCTCCATTGGACTACCACCAATGTGGTCATTTGTGGACAACACATTGATTCAACAGGGGATAGGGACACATATCTTGACATTGAAACTAAAGCTAGTGTTCTGACAATAGGTGGAGGTGTCAGTGGAAACTTTATGCAGGATGTTAACATAATGTGGGGATGTAAAAAAAACCCACAATTAGCAATTGTCTGCAAACATTGTTAACCATAGTTCAGTCCTGTTGGGCTGATATCAGAGCCACACACAACACACAAGACTGGACACAGGACAAGAACCTGTGGTACTCCACACATGACTGTTTGGCAGTCTGACACCACTCATGACTGTTTTGCAGTCTGACATGCAGTCCACTGCTTTCATACTGTGAGATCCATCTGTGAGCCCATTTGCAGACCACTTAGTGACATAGGGATTAATGAACAGATGAGTGTGTTTGCCTTTGATTCCTGTGTGTGGAGTTGTAACACAAGACTACAAGGGCCACATATCCTGTTTTGGACTCTATATTGTTCTATAGTAATATCACATGACAAACAGATTATAGGACTGAATAGTTTCCACAGCTACCACAAAAGTGGGCCCTCTACTGTAGACATTTGGTAGTTTGCTAGGTGGACCACACAAAAGTGTAGCAAAATCCACCCCCCCCAACGGATATGGATCACAGTGTTATTGACACAACCACAGACAGTTGCCAGATGCACGCTTCAAACCCCTACCTAACTAGTTTACTGCACTATAGTATTACACTTTTATCAGATGCACCATGAAGCTTATATATTTGAGAGCTGCCTAAAAGTATCTTTAACAGTGAGTGACATCAGCTGCAGTGATAAAGGAGGGGAAAGGGAAGTGTAGTAAGTGCCAATGGCCTCAAAATCATGTCTCTATGACACTCTCACGCAAACATTTTTACATTTGCCAGGACTGAGATTAGAACTCCTGCCTAACTAGTTTACTGCACTATAGTATTACATATTTATTAGATGCGCCATGAAGCTTACATATATGAGCGTTGTCAAACAGTATCATTAACAGTGAGTGACATCAGCAGCAGTGATAAAGAGGGAAAGGGAAGTGTAGTAAGTGCCAATGAGCTCAAAATCATGTCTCTATAACTGCAGACACTCTCACACAAGCACATTCACATTTGCCAGGACTGAAATTAGACCTCCTACCTAACTAATTGACTACACTATAGTATTGCACATTTATCAGACATGCCACAAAGCTTACGTATTTGAGAGCTCTCCAAAGGTATACTTAATGGTGAGTGACATCAGCAGCAGTGATAACAGAGGGCAATGTAAAAAGGAGTGAGTGAGAATGGCCTCAAACTCATTCACCTATGAACACACACACAAACAGACACACCTTTCCTTTTGACAGGACTGTGATTAGGATCACTACATAAAAAGTTATTGGTACTCTACTGTTACACAGTTATCAGAAGCACAACAGAGCCTATAGGGCTGAGGGCTAACAAAATGAATGTGTACAGTGACTGACTGCAGCACATGTTCTGATATTAGGTAATGGGATGTGTACTGGGTGAGGATGGAGTAAAACAGCAATTCCTTCACACATACAGTTGCCAGAACTGAGATTTAAAACCCTACCTATCTACTTATTTGCTTTAGTAAAGTTATGGATTTACCACATACGCTATTGAGCTTACAGATTTGAAGCTTCATACATACATCAGCATATAGTGTAGAGTGGATTTATGGGATGTGTACTGGGTGGGAAAGGCTTCATAATGGCACTGCCTCTCTCACTGTCTGTGTCTCTCTTCCCCATGTGCATGTGTGTGTATGTTTTAATTATTGTAGTATGTCGGCCTTAGATATGTGTGCTTATCAGAGAAAACAGATGGGGATGTACAGCTGGCTGTGGGTTTTCCTGTCCAGTGTGTGTGTGTGTGTGTGTGTGTGTGTGTGTGTGTGTGTGTGTGTGAAGCCCAATCAGTTTACATTTTGGTGTGTGCACAGACATCTGCAGATAACAAATATCTATGGTCCACTCTGGGGTCAGACACGGGCTTTATAAGTGTAAGAGCATGCCCAGTATGACCTTCTATGTTGATAGTGAGGATCCATTCTGTAAGTGTAGGGGCATGCCCACTACGAGCTTCTGTATTGCATGTAGGGATCCATTCTCTAAGTGTGGGAGCATGCCCAGTATGACCTTCTATATTGCTTGTGGGAATCCATTCCAGGGAGAGTTGTACTCCAGCCCATGGTTTTGTGTGCTACAGCTACACCTAGCAAGCTATTTTTTCAGGATATCTGTAGATAGATTGCCAATAAGGAGACACAATTGGTCAAAACATGGGGGGATACTGTGTGTAACTACATTTCTTATTACTGTCTGTATTGCTTGTGTAACATGTTCTGTTTACCATACACTTTTGGACATATGTACTGTTTTACACTGTAATGTATTGTTTCATCAACTACTGACAGATATCATTGTTTGCTCACAGTTGTTTACCAGGGAAATACAAGCGCAATGCAGCAGAGACCAATATTGTGAGGCAAGGACTAGACATTGTGGCACAATCCTGCCATTGTGGAGGGGTGGCTACAGACAATTGAGTGATGGGTCTGTGTAAATGGTCCAGCACCTTGGTGCTAAGCTGAATGGGGATCCTCTTCTTGTACATTTCTCAGCTTAACTGAATGGCCATATCCTGCTTTGGGCATACCTCTCAGCTGTACAGATTTAGTCAGGTTATCCATATGCAGGACTCATATATCTGGTGGATTTCCCTTCACATTGTGGTTTACAAGCAGGTTTGTGGTTATGCATTCATGGGTTTGCAGTCAGGGGGAAGTATGAGCAGACATCTGAGTTTCAGACTTCACACACTCCATGATATCCATGCATTTATGCCCCCCCCCCGTAATTCTATCCTTTTCCAAACAGTATGGTAGCAATATCTCAGACATATTTCTATAGTTTGACCTTTATCACAACAGTACTTATGTCTTGGTCCACAATTATTGCACTAAGACATAGAGAGGCATGCTACTGGCATTTGTCAGCATGGCCTTGCATTTGGTTTCTGCTTAATATGTTATGTTTTTAGTTAGGACCATATGACATTCCGTATGATGGCACTATGGGTGAAGCATACGATGGCACTATGGGTGAGCCATGGCCATTTGCCAGAGGCCTGTAGGCCACATGAAAGTGATTCAGGCCATTGCACTTTGTCACTCATACGTTACCAGGCTGCAAGACAGTGGACTTCCCTGGGGTGACATGGGCAAGTGGGTGAGGTGTTCCTGGCAATCCTTCTAGTTCATAGTGATGCATCAGTCTGGATCTGTGCAGGGCGCTGCCTATGGCTAGGGGCACACCTACATGGGACGCCATGTCAGATTGCTGCATCCTGTGCTTATCCCATAAAAGACATGTGCTGATTCTGACATCATTCCCAACAGCAAAGATATGACTGATGAAATACCTGTGTCTGTTGTGGGGGGTGGTGGACTGAAAGCATGTGTGATATGGAAGCTTATGGCACCTGACTCACAGATATGACTGGGACCTTCTCCTTCTCCTGCCTTTTATGTGGACATCAGCAGTATGTCATTACTTTCTAACTGTGGTTTATGTGGGCTGCCAATGATTGGGCAAACACTAGCACTGTAGGGACCCAGGGACTGATACCTCTCTTCAACTCGCACATACAATAGAAAGGATGCCAAACATGACACTACCTGTACTTTATCATGTATAGGGAGTGTTCTGCGTGCATCCTACATAGTCAGCCCTCCAGCACCATCCTGACACACAATCTTTGGAGATCAATTTATGGAGTCATATTAGACAGACAACTAATGTGATGCTAACCTCTATATTTAATTCCAAAGGTGTGTGCAGTTCATAGTTACTTTCTAGGCACTGCATAGAGTTCTTCCACCTGTGTACTATTTCTATGTATGGACCCCTGTTCATAGCCTGTTCAGCTTTCTGACAGTAACACATATTGACATCTGAACAGTGAGCGTGTACAACTTGTAACATAGGTGCAGCTGAGAAGCAGATTGGTTGGCACTGCAGTTGTTGGAACATGGCCCTGTCAAACACACAATGTTAAACACTCACAAATGATTGGCACACTGACCCCTGCATATAGTGGATATACACCAATTATCATGTTGATTGGGACAGCTCAGGTAATCTGTGCACCACTGATATTACTCTACAAACTTACATGTTACTGCCATTTATACATGGGGTTGGGGGGGCACACCTGACAACTTTCCACATTTGCACTGACTGCACTGTTATTTCAGTTATAACTCTGTTTGCTCCCATTTAGTATTGTATTGTGCCCTGTCTTGCTGATTGGAGGTATATCAGTGGAGTACTCAAGTTAGAGTGTAATGGCATACATTTCACATTTAGACATCTTACCCTTCAGAACTATACTGCAACTGCCAGACCTGTTGAGGTATGTCTGTGTAGGCCTGTAGGGGGGCTGTTCACCATTGCCAGCATTTGTGGAGCTTTGCCCAACCTTTATTTCCAGTCATCTACACCTATTCTGCTGGATGAGGCTAGGGGGTGGGAATGGGAATGCTCATTGACATCCATGTGTGTGACCTGTGGACACCCACAGTTAGTCAAGCCACCACATGTACTGCAGTGGGGGTTGTCACCTTGAGTACTACTGCCTAGTATGGGGACACCAGTATTGGTTATGGATTTCATGCTGTCCCATATAGCTGTCAGCTATCTGCTGCTGTCCCATTTGGCTGACTGATTCCCTTGCATGCTTGCATCCATAGCATAGATAGAACTACCAGAATATAGTGCTCCATTCAGTAATTGATAGCAAGGGTGACATACCTTGTGCCTGGGGTGGTATTGAGGATGGTGCTGGAGGGCTGACTATGTAGGATGCACACAGAACACTCCCTATACATGATAAAGTACAGGTAGTGTCATGTTTGGCATCCTTTCTATTGTATGTGCGAGTCGAAGAGAGGTATCAGTCCCTGGGTCCCTACAGTGTTAGTGTATATGCTATGCATTGCCTCTTTGCCAGGGCATAAGCATACTGGGCCTATGGCACCCAGTACCTGCAGGTATTAAGCTACATGGTGGAGGAGACACATATTCCTGGTGAATTCCTCACAGGTGTTAGGGAAGTGGATCTGTTCACAAACATGTGGTAGCATGGCATCAAGGAACTGATGGAGTACTCTGGATGCAGATGCCTGTGACACCCCCCATGATATCCCCATTAGGTGTTTGGACAGTACCTGTAGCTATTATTCTTGAGTCTACACATACCTTAGTATCCACTGGGATGGGTTCCACTCTGTTTGTTCTGGATGTGAGGTGATGCCGCCACAGCTCAACAATTTGCTGACATATGTCCTTGTCCACCCTGTAACACTCTACAATCTCATGGTCATGTAGCCCCTGATAGGTCACCCTAGGTTTAAACACTCTCCTCCTCCTCCTGGGTCTGCAGCGGTTGACAACATTATCCTCCTCACCACCATCAGCCTCCAGCACATGGTGATGTATCCAAGCAATGGCAGCCCCTAGCATTTTGTTGGTTTACTCCAAAGGTGCAGAGTTTGTGGGTAGCAAAGCCCTGAAATTAACACATGCACACATATGCACACAAATACATATACACTCACACACACCCACACACACACACACATTCATTTGAATTCTACATCTCAAGAAGATTGACTTTAATGATTTTAAAATGATTAGAATAACCATTAACCCTGACACACAATCTTTGGAGATCAATTTATGGAGTCAGAGTAAGAGTGAGTATGTTTTATATTCATTCATTCAAACCTTCAAAAACTACCTTCTGCCTGTGCACATACAATCTTTATTATACACAGTAGATGTCAGGTTTCACCTTATTTTATCCTTAAAGCAGGAACCCAATAGGGTCGTCACAGCAGAATTTACTGATATAGGGCTTTTTTTAGTGGAAGAGAAATATTCAATGTTTTGTGATTAGTGCACTGCAGTGATGATGACATTAGGTGAAACCAGTATGCTATGCTGTTTCCTTATCAGCTGAGTGATTTGAGAGATACTTGCTGGCTTGCCATTCTTTGGATTTTTTTAATTTAATATATATTTGGCTTATTCATCATTTTGTGTCCCGTATTATTCATGGACTTTTTGTTATTAGACTTTTATTGAGAGTGCTGATTCCTTAGTGTGTGTGTGTGTGTGTGTGTGTGTGTGTGTATATATATATATATATATATATATATATATATACATATATCTGTGTGTGTGTGTGTGTGTGTGTGTGTGTGTGTGTGTGTGTGTGTGTGTGTGTTATGTATGCATACATACCAATGTAAAACTCAAAAATAAACATTTTGCAAAAGAATATGAAATCAAAACAAAATCCAAGTATATAATTGCATTATTTAAGAAAAGTTAAAACATGCACATTAAAATATTTTTTTTCATTTTTTTTGTAAATAAAGTGTTTCTGCCTTTTGGGTAATGCAGCTTTACCCACATGTGACTTTGTTTGATCACTGGTGCTTTAGTCTAACCAACCCACATAAGTCTTGAGCAAACTTTATGTTACATATCATAAAACATGATTTGTTGCTAAAATATTATATCCCTGTATATATTTAATTGCATTTTATAAACTGATCTTGGCGCAGTGATAATAACTTGCAGTGTCTTAAAACTTTGAATGTTATAATATCGAACCCTATGCACCGAATCTGAAAATAGCGAAGCTACAGAATATCGAATACCTTCCTAGGGAAAGTATTCGGTGGGCCATTTCTGCAGCTTCACTATTTCCTCGACTGTGGAGCGAAGGTTATGGACCGAGTTAAGGTAAGTGTGAGTGTGCGATAGGGACTTTAGGGTTAGGGAGCGGGTAAGGTGAGTGTGCGATAGGGACTTTAGTGTTAGGGAGCGGGTAAGGTGAGTGTGCGATAGGGACCTTGGGGTCAGGGAGTGGGTAAGGTGAGTGTGCGATAGGGACCTTAGGGTTAGGGAGCAGGTAAGGTAGTGTGCGATAGGGACTTATGGTTAGGGAGCAGGTAAGGTGAGTGTGTGATAGGGACTTTAGGGTTAGGGAGCGGGTGAGGTGAGTGTGTGGTAGTTACGGACCTTAGGGTTAGGGTTGGGTTAAGGTAAGTGGATAGCTAGTAGTGTATGTATGGTTTAGTGTAGGGTTTTGTGAAGTGTATGTGTATGGATTATTTATTTTGGTGTGCTTGTGTTGTGTATATTTGTCGGAAGAGCAAATTTTTTCCCTGGGAAAAAAATTGCTATTCTGAATGTTTGATGTTATAGTCTTTCGATCGAAATGGTTCGATATTATAACATTTGAAGTTTTAAGACTTCAATGTTATAATATAGACCCATATATGGGTCTAGGACTATTCACTGAAAGCACATTTCACTGAAACAGATTTGACTGTGCAAAATTCACTGAAAGCTCAATTCACTGAAAACACAATTCACTGAAACACATTTCTCTGAAAGTTATATATGGCCTTTTCCCCACTGTAGTGCGACCCTGGAGTTAGTATATATATATATATATATATATATATATATATATATATATATATATATATATATATATATATATATATATAGTAAGGGGGGTGTGGCGGACATAGCCCCCCCACCTATTTTAAATATTTTGAACTATATACATGGATACTTGCAATTCCAATAAATTACTCTTTTCTGAACATAATATATATCCAAACTATGTGGGGGGCTATGCCCCACCCACCCCCAATGTGGGGGGACGGTGCCTGCCACATGCCCCCCTCAAGTAAATAACATCCCCTCCACCTACAACAACACCTAACAAACACACTTTCTACTATGTTTCTGCAATCCCCCCCTGAACCCCCCATGAGGGCTCTGCCCCCCCACACCCTCAGAAATTAAATATACCAACTCCAAGATTGTTCAACATTTCTGAAAGTACCCATTTCTCATTAAATTTTATCTCATTCATTCTTTTATTCCAATCCACATTATACAAAACAATTTTTCATTGTCTATTTACATCATTCTGTTTCATATTTTCAAAATGTCCATATTCTATCTTGTCCAGATTTACACCTTTAACACTTTTCAATCCTTTTAAATATTCTCTACTACATATTTCTTCCCACAATTGATTTATTCTTTTACATTTTAAAAAGACATGTTCAGCAGTCTCTAATTCCACACAATATATCCATCTTTTATCTTTTCATATGGCATATTTGCCTTTACTGGAAGCGTATTTATGGATAATCTCCACAGAAAAAAATCTGTACATTCTATGTATTTTTCAAATCTTATCATTCTTGCTTTTATAGCTTTTACTTTTTTTTTCTCCCAAGGGTAAATATAATAGACTTGTCCATTATATTTCATACTATTCCTTCCTATTCTTTTTTGTATTGTTTAAATCAATCTTCCATAATAATATTTTTTCTTGATATATTTTAATTTCTGTACAAATAATTCCTTTACTCCTTTTTAAACATTTAAGCTTTTCCCATATTACTTTATATTTTTCTTCTATTATCTTTATTAATAAATTTCCATTTTCCTTTATTTCTATTCATATCATATATCAGTTCAATAAAGTTATATATACAATTGGATTTATTAAACCTAAACCTCCTTCCTTTTTTGTAACATAAAGGATTCCTCTTTTAAAAGGGTTTAATCAAGATCCCCATATAAATGTAAATAACACATTCAATAATTCATTTTCGTATTACAATGGTATCATAAATACACTAGCTAGATGTGCCAACTTACCTAGTATTACTGAATAGACATGATGTTTTCTTATATGTAAGTTTAAATGTTCTCCAAAATATACAAATATCTCTTATCTTATGTATCATGTCCTACCATTATATCATTCTTTATTGCTCATTACCAAAATTTATTCCCAAAAATTTCTACTTTTTCTCTGATAAACTGAATACCTTCTATTTTTCCTGTGAATCCCAGTCATTTACGCCTTTCCTCATTAATGCTTAAGCCTAATACTTTAAATTATTTGTCAAGTGTTCTAATAGCTATATTAATCCATTCTTTGTTTCTCACAACTGCTGCTAGATTGTCCACATAAGAAAACATTACTGGAATATGAACTGCCTCTGATGTGTAAAATTTAGCCTCCTCCAATACTAAATTTATCTTGTTAATGACCACATTCATAATTAATGCAAATAGAATAATACTTGCTTGACATCCTTGTTTTATACCACATTCTATTTCTATTGTTTCACTTAACCAGCCATTAACCACTAGTGATATTTTGCTCTTATTATATACTGATTTCAAAATGCTGATCATCTTGTTACTTATATTGTATTATTTTAGAGCTTCCCATAGTGCTTCATGCTGTATCTTATCAAATGCTTTACTTACATTTCCTATTAATATTTTCAATTCTGTTTTCCTATTTATTACATCATCTACCAATTTTCTTATTATCATTAGATGTTCTTGACTTCCTTTTTCTTTTATTCCAAATATTGTTTCATTTAGTAGCTTGTTAGCCTTACTTACTATCCTTTTTTTCTACAATCTTCATAAAAATCTTATATAATCAACATTGTTTAACACTACTGGTATCCAGTGTTTTATGTCTTTTGTTTTCCTTTTTCCATATAAATTTCATTGCACCCATACATTTGTTTTGCCATTTACCCATTTTTGAAACCATTCATTCAACACCTCTAAAAATATTATTTTTGCCATTCTTGCATTTTTTATAAATACTCAAGTCCGTCTAAACCCATAGCTGCTTCTACATTTACTGTTTTCAACACATTTTTAATTCTATCATTGTAATAATTTCTTCCATTCTCATGTTATTTTCTTCAGTTAATTTTTTAAGTCCCATCGATACTCTCTTATTGTCTCACATATGGAAAAAGTCTTCAAAATATGCCTTTTTATTGTCTGCATCATTTCTGTGTGTTAACTCTACTCCCTTCATAGTTAATTAACTCTCTTATTACTCTCATCTTTTCCTTAACCACTTTGCTTAAGTATGGTGCTACTTCTTCTTTTCTTCCTTGTAAAAAATATCTTTGTTTGAATAAAAATGTTTAATTTTCTCTTGGTTCATTTCATATAGCTTTTTTTTCTTTTTCTAGAAACTTGTCTTTATTATCAAGTATGTTTTTAAAGATTCTGTTACTGATTTCTTCATACTTACAACTATCTTGTATTATCTTTGTCCTTTGCCATTCCAATACCTCTTTTCTATATTTTCTTTTAGACTAATCCACCAACTTGTCCAATCTTTGGAAAATCTTGTTTTTTTTTATCTCACTACAGTTGATATATTATTCCCTTTAAATACTCATTTAAATTTGATTCATTCATTCTTTTTATGACTCTACATATTTTATATAATCTATTTTTTCTTGAATCTCTATCCAAATTGCTGCATGATCTGCAAAAACTGTCATTTTTAACTCCTTGATGTAATATCTTTAAACTCTTTGATACTATAAAGTAATCGATTTCAGTTCTCAAATTGCTCCTTTTGTATGTCCAATTTTTTCCATAAATACATTTTACCATTTTTATGCATTTCTGAAATGACATTTACATCTCCCTCTTCTTTTGTCCTCTATCTTAAATCACAATTAAAATTTCCCACTACTGTTACCTGAAGATTCACAACAACATAATCAAGTATTTTCCCAAACATAATCTCTCTCTGCTTCTGTAAAGTGTGTGCATAAAGTGCAATTACCCTATATATTTGGTTCTTCCATCTTATGTCTAATATTAACATTGTTTCTAATACTATGAACATGTAATCCAAAACTTTTATACATTCTTTACATAAAATTGATATGCCTGAGCATTTTTCTTCTCGTATATTCTGTATAATATTGACTTCCCATAACCCATTTACTTGTATTCTTTCTTCCTCTGTTGTTATTCTTATGTCTGATAATATTATGATATCCATAGCTAACAATTTACACCATTCCAATACTCCTAACCTTTATTAAACATTTTTAAACTATTTACATTTATTGCAAAGATTCTCACTTTAGAAAAATGTTTCTTTTACTTTTATCAATTTCGTTTTTTTGTTTCCTCCTATACTTTTATTTTTAAATTTACACTTTCCAATAGAATTTCTTTTACTTTTAACCCTTATCCATATATCTTCTCCTTCATCACTTGAATTATTTAATTCTTCTTCTAACTCTCCTTTTTTCTTCTTTTTTTTCTCATATATTCTTTTACTTCCATTCTTATATCTTCCTCATTAATACTTTCCTTTTGTGTCTTTTCCATGTGACCTGCTAAGGCAATCTAATTTTCTTGATCTACCTTTGTTTCCTGTCTATGATGCTCTTTAACATTTCAGTCCATCCGCATTAATTATACTAGGCAAATGCATTATTTTTTCATTTTGCATTGTCAATACAACACCACATTCCCATCCCCAGTCCATAAACCTCTATTGTCATAAATTTTTGTAATGTCCATTATATCTTTGCACACAGCTTTTAAATAGTATTTTAGATTCTCTTTTTCAACTTCAGTATGGAATTGTATAAATTCTCTTTTTTAGCTTCTTTATTAAATGCTTGCATGGCATACAAGTTCCAATGATTTTCTTTCTTTCTGTCTTTTTTTCATATTGTTCTAAAATTTTTCCATATACTGTGCTTCCTAAAAAAAGTCACAAAAAGTATCTTTGTTAATAAAAATAAATGCTCTTACCTCTCTGTGTTCAATACCAAGTGGTGAAATGATGCTGTCCCATAGTTCATACCTGTCCAGTTCCTTTTCTGTTTTGCTATTTATTCTTACGCTATGTTTTCTTCTTACTTCTGTTTTCTTTTCTTCCCTTCTTTCACTTCTCTTACCATTTAAGCATACAACTTTTTTTCTTCCTTCCTTATCTCTTGAACCTCTTCTTCTTGTATTCTTTCCATTATATCACTCCCATAACGCTACCTTTTCAGTCTCTGATTCACTCTGCTCATTTAGATCTTTCAAATAAACATCCTACAACCTCCCCCAACTGAAGGGTTGTAACAACACACTCAGGTGTTGCAGCATCTGTTACAAACAAATTTTGTTGAAATAACTCATCTAAATCCATAATACCCATGTTGACTCCTTCTTTTTGCCTTTTAAACAATTCTTCTTCACTTTCTTTTTTCCCTTCTCCATTCTCTCCACTCCTCTTAACCTCTGACTTATTAATCAACATCTGTGACCATTCTGCTGTTTGATTAACAGCTTCACTTATCTCCAATACCTGGAAAACATGTTCTTTCTCCTCCATGTTTGATTTTCTGCTTCCTGCTTGTCCAAGACACCATTGCACCTGGACCAGAAGTCAAGAATTGCAACAGTGAATGAAGTCCCCCTACACAAAGAATAGGCATTTTTATGGACATATAATTACATATTATTGACATATTTGCATATTTCCATTATTTACATCTATTTGCAAATCTCCATACATTATAAACTTCAATTTAAGCATTGCCCCCAACTCTTTTAGCCACAATTAAAACATTATTTTCTCTAGAATGTCCATTTCTCATTGTATTTAATTTAATTTAGTCTCTCATTCCATATAGTCCATGAAACATAGAATCACTGTCCATTTTCTTCACTTCTTCCTGTTCTCATAGACCATAATAACTAAATTCTATTATGTCCATATTCATTTGCTCAAATTTTAACCTACTTTTCACCCTATTATGTTTACATATTTCTTTCCACAAATTGTCTTCTCTTTCACATTTCAAAAACACATGCTCAGTAGTCTCAAACTCTCCACATTTATTACATATTCTATCTTGCTTTCTCTTGTATGACATATTTGCCTTAACCGGCAATTTTCTAATAGACAATCTCCATAAAAATCATTACATTCTTTAATCTTTTTATAGTTATTATATCTCATCATTATGGCCTTTTTCTTATCTATTTCTAAATCTTTAAATGGATCAATGCAATAAAATGTTTTCATAATATTTATGTACCATTCCTTTCTATTTTTCTCACATATATTCTTTTTTATTTTCCATAACACAATTTTGTTTTGGTACTCTTTCATTTCTTCATTCACAATGCTTTTACTTCTTTTTTTTTAACTTCCATTCCTTCTGACAATTCTTTGTATTTGTAATATAGTATCATTTCTATCAAGTTTTTATTTTCCTTCATAATTTCTTTTAATAACTTATACAAAATTAAATATGCTGCATGTACTATTGGGTTCATTAAACCCAAGCCTCCTTGCTCTTTTTCATATATAGAATTCCTCTCTTGACTGGATTCAGTCTAGAGCCTCATATAAAAGAAAATATAATCATCATTAGTTCCCTTTCATTCTTAATAAGAAACATATAGATGTTTGCAACATAAGCAATTTTCTTATTATGATGGTGTTCAACAAGTGTGCTTTTTTTTCTATACGAAAATCTATATGATTTCCAAAAAATAGTTATATCCTTTACTGTTTTGAGTACATTATCCCATTGTTGTTGTCTGTATTCATTCCTTCCAAATATTAGTCCTAATATAGCTATATATTTTTCATTGAATTTAATATCTCCTATCATACCTTCAAAACCAAATCCTTTACTTTTCTCTTTATTTATACTTAAACCAGTTTTATTTTAAATGTATACTTAATTTTTCATTTACTTCTTCCAGCCATACTTTATTTTTAATAATTAATACAATATCATCTGCATAATTACACATTATTTGCATTTGTACTTCCTTCATCATATTGTATCCACTGCTACTTGACATTTTATTATTTTTTTTATACTAATACATTCATAACTAATGAGAAAGTTATACTACTGGTTGGGCAGCCCTGCTTTATTCCACATTCTATTTTTATTTCTTCCTCAATCCAACCATTTACATTTAATTTCACATAGTTCCTTTCATAAACAGATTTTATTACTTGTAATATTTTTGCTTAGATTATATGCCTTCAAAATTCCTCATAATGATTTATATTGAATATTAACATGAGCTTTTCTTATAACCTCTATCATAACCTTTGCTTCTACAGTTTTATTTATTATATCATCAATTACTTCTCTTATTATCCATAATAATTCTTGACCTCCTTTTCCTTTTCTTCCAAATACATTTTGCTCATATGTTCTATCCATTTTTGTAACCTTTTTGTTATTATTCTCATTAAAAAATTATAATCCATATTACTCAATGTTATAGGTCTCCAATTTTTTATCTCCTCTTTATTTCCTTTTTAAATATACATTTTATAACTCCTGTACACCTCTTTCTCTTTAATTCAAGTTTCTAACCATTCATTCATAACTTCTATAAAAATTATTTTTCCTTCATTTATTTATACGTACTATGTTCAATTCCATCCAGTCCTGTTGCAGAATTCATGTTAATATCTTTTAGAATTTCATTCATTTCTTTCACAGTTATTGTTTGTTCTAAATACTCATTATCTGCGTTATTTGATTTTTCACCTTTATAAATTTGTTCTATGTTTTCTTCTCTTTTTAACAAATAATTCCAATACATATTCTTTACTTATTTCATATAGTCCTTCTTGCTGTCTTATTTGCTTACCCTCTTTATTTTTAATTCTCTTATTATTTTCTTTCTCTTATTGTTTTACTCAAATATGGTGCTACTCCTTCTTTCTTTCCTTGTAAACAATATTTTTGTTTACATAAGTTGTTAATTTTAATCTGATTCATTTTATATATTTATCTTTCTGTTTCAGAAAAGGACTTTTTCTTCTCTAATAAGTCTCTGAATGTTTCTTAACTTAATATCTTATATCACTCTCTTTCTTTTCTTCCTTATACATTCTAAAACAGTTTTTATAGTTCTCTTTAAAAATAAGCAACCAAACAGTAAAATTCTCATAAAACTCTCTCATATTGTTATGAGTTTTCCATAATTCCATAAGTTATTTTTTCTCCTCTAAATCTAATTCCTTTTCATTCATTCTCTTTATTGCTTTTTCTATCCTTATATATTCTTCATTTTCTTGTACTTTAACCCATATAGACACATGACCTGAAAATTGAATATACATAATTCTTTTTTTTTAATTTTTAAACTATCAGATATTAAAAAGTAACCAATTTCTGTCCTAATTTAATTCCTTTCCTATGTCCAGTAGTTATTCTCCCATACACTTAACTTTCCACTTCTCATAATTTCTTTAAGCATTTTAACATAATTGTTCTTATTTTTTCTTAAATTACAATTAAAATCACGCACCACTATAATATCCATATTTACACAAACATATTCAAGAATATTTTTAAACATCATTTCTCTCTCTTTTTTTGTTACATATGCATACAAAGCTATAATTCTATGCACATATGTTTTCCATCTCAAGTCTATTACCATAATTTATCCTCATTCCACTATGGTTGCATCTAATATTTTAATGCTTTCTTGACATAATATACAAATGCCAAAGCATGTTTCTTTCCCCATGTTCCAAACTACCACGGCATTCCAAAGTTTTTCAGTTTGTGTTCTTTCTTCCTCTGTTAATAATCTGATATCTTCTAAAACAATAATAGGTGCATCTACTGCAGCACACCATTGTAATATACCCATTTTCCTCTTAATATGTTTCATACTGTTCATATTTAAAGCTAATATTTTCAGCTTTTAAGAACAGTTAGTATAATAAAATGCTTATCCCTGTCCCTGTTTCTTATTTTCCTAAGCATTATATTTTTGAATTTAATTTTCCTTTCCTTAACTCTTTCCCCTATCAAATTCTTTGTATTTCTTACTGTGCACTAGTCAGCTACTTCCTCACTTGTCTCATCTGTTTCTTTTTCTTATTTTCTTTAACTTTATGTATAACCTTTTTATCAGTCACTTTTTGTACATTTTCTTGTACAACACATTCTTCTATCTCTTCCTCTTGTATAACTTAATTTTCATTTTCATTTTCTTACACATTCATTTCATACTCTAGCCATGAATGACCAGTATTGCCACATTTTTTTGTACTTTAAATCAAATTTTTTGCATTATGCCCTGTTTTCTACATAAGTAACATCTTTTTATTATATTCATTGATTAAATTACCATTTTCCACAAAAATAACAAGCCTTTTGTTGACCCCTGTATATCACAAAGCCCCACGAGCAAGAATAATATTAGGTACTTGCATACAATTATCATGTTCCATTTTCAGTATTGCTCCACATTCCCATCCCCCAGTCCATAGTTCCCTTTCATCATATATCTTTGCAGTGTCCATACTTCTTTACATATAGTTAAATGTTCTTTAAGTTATTGTAGAATACAAAATAAACAAAAAATCCATTGATAAGCATTTTTCTCAACAAGCATTGGGTCCATTACAGGGTTATTGGATTGTAATAAAAAAAAAAAAAACTTAACAGTTAAAGAATATCAGCTCAGTTTCCCCTTTATGTTGTTTCCTGGTATCCCCAGTGGACCTTCATTTGCATCATCAGTTGCAAATACATACAGTAAACAGGAACACTAACTTTGTTAGCTGAGCATTTTTTCCCTGTTCAGTCTGTAATTTCAAAGCCTACATTTTACATGGATGACACAGGAAAGAAATACCTTGAGCTGCATGGGTTGATAAGTAGTTTATCTCTTCTGTACTGTGGTAATATTTAAAAAATATCTTTATATCAGAGGCAACTCATGATTAGATGCATGAAGCAGATTCATACAACTGGCAATGTAGAATGTGTACACCCTTCAGTGTGGCTACTGTCTGTATCTACAGTTAAGTAGTGCATCTCTGTAAGTTAAGAGGAGATGGAAGGACCATATCACTTTATCATGCCAATATTAGTGCAGCTTTCATTTATTTTATCATCAGGTCCTAAATCTCAAGTGGAGATATAACTCCAGCAAAACACAGAAAAGACAATATCAGATATTATATTAAGGTCAATATCAGATATTATATTAAGGTAATAACAGAATTATAGAGGCTACATAATTGTAGGGTAACAGTCCACTTCGGATAGACTGAAATGCAAGGTACATTGTTTTAACCACTACAAACAGATTACTAGATCATTTCAGCGTGTTTATTGTACTCCCCGTCAGACATTATTTTGACTATTACATGAATATTTTAGGCACTATGTTGTTGAAATATGAATATTTTATACATCTTATATTCTTGGAATATAACTTCTATCCAGTTGTTCTATCAGAATGACAGTCCAGGTGGAATTACTTAATATTAATACATACGTATCATAATATCAAAAGGCAAACTATTTCAGCCCTGTTACAATAGTAGAACTGAGCAGATGTCCTGTAGCTGGCAAGAGCTGGTTCCATAAGGTGAGAACTGATAATAAAATGTTTAGCTCCGTGATAACTGTGTTGGAAAGCCAACCAAAAATTAAAGTGATTGTTAGAAGAACAGTAAAAGTGTGCTGTTTTAAGTAGATACAGGCCATATTTATTCAACAAATGTCCCCATTGTAAAACTATGCAGTTTAAAATCCATACTATTACAGACAGCCACATGTCTAATGCATACTGAACATAAGTGCACAGCTGATGCAATGCAGGAGACAACACAGGCCTCTTGTTCAAATGCAAAAAGTATTGCATTATAGGGGCCCTCACTTGGCAAAGCATTTTGTTTTCTGAGTAGATGTTGGTGTACTCTTCTGGATTCTTGTCATTTGACTGAATCCACTAAGAAAGAAACTAATGACTTTACACTAAGACAATAATGCAGAACTATAAACAAAAGAAAATGGTATTTGTTGTAGTGGGGCAAGTTCCCTATAGCCCCATATTGGGAAGCAAGTATTTCTGTGGCTTTCTTACTTAGTAACTCATTGGTTGTACAAATGTGGGGAAGTTAAATATCTTTGTTTTTGCAATGTGGGAGGACAGGTATCATAGCTGTAAGATATTCCAAGAAGAGGCCTGTGTTGTCTCTAGCATTGCATCACCTGTGCAGTTATGTTCAATATGGATTAGACTTGTGGCTAATCTGCTCTTGTGTGATCATGACCTTAGTACATTTAAATAAGGGAGAAGTGTTGGGAGGGGGGCAAAGCTGCATGTGGAACTGGGATGCTTTTCCTGCTAAAATACTGTTCTAATTATTTTCTACAGCTTCTTCTTCTGTGCTTGTGGCTTTCTGCATTATCGATTCAGTGTTACCAGTTTCTGTGTTAATGGATTTGGTCAATTGACATGAACTGATTGTCTTTTACAGAACTGCAACAACAGTGACATACAGTAGAAGCAGGAAGACTCCACTGATCGTGTATCTTCCTCAGTATCACTATGCAAGGAACAAGTTAATCCTCTAAAGGCAATGCATTAGCATGACCGCATTCAAATCTGTTGTTCAGAGCTGTCTGCTAGTGACTTCAATATCACAAGGATTCAAACAGGATCACCCTTAGATTATTTGTCTTAGACTCATCATCTATATGCCTGCTCCCTGGGGCATCATCAATAAAAGTCTGACCATTAAAACCAGCATATGAGCTGCAATGAATTTGCAATACAGTCACGCAGTAAAGAACTGGAAATAAGGAAACCAAGAAAATTCTGCAGCTATGTAAAGAGTGGACCATATCAAATGCTAGTGTATGAAATAAGTTAATCAGGAGACTAGCAATCTACAAGCAAAAGGAAAGGATACTTTCACAGAGCAAAACATGGTGAAATACAGACTTACTTTCACTTGCAGGGATTGTCAATCTCAGTTCATACTTGCATGAGTATGTTGAGTTAGCATCTGGTCATGTTTTTAATGCTCACTTCTTTTTATAAAAAGATGTTAATGCTTGCAAGTTAGTGTGTGTTTTGTGGGATGAGGTCAGTGTACCTCAGTGAGACATTGCACTGGCTGTAATTGAGTACCCTTTCTTTTGAAGCATAGTGACGTTGGAGCAAGAATAACATTGGAAGGAGTATGAAAGAGCAAATCTGCCCAAGTGGAGAATGCCTCATGAAAAAATGCTTTATTTAGGAGACCACACAAAGTAATACATTTGAGTACCTGCATTACAATGTGTGTACATGAGCTGTTGTTTAAAAATCTTGTGATCAAACCAATGTGCTAGAAGCACAGATGCTTACAGCTGATGCAGTGGATCCTGGCATGCATAATGCCTGGACATATCCATCCTTTGTTTACCAAATGTTCCCATTTAGTGGTGGCACCACTTCTGGCAGGTTGTGTCATTAGTAGGCTATCCTTCAGACAGCTTGTAATAAGTTTAGCTTGTTATTAATCTTCCGAAATGTGGTCTGCATTGTGGCACAGTAGCTAGAGTTGTCACCTCATAGCAAGAGGTTCTCTGGTTTGATTCCTGACTGTGGTGCCTTTTCTGTGGCATCTGCTTGTCCTCTCTGTGTTTGTGTGAGTTTCCTCCAGTTGCTCTGGTTTCCTCCAACATTCCAAAGACATGCAATAAGTGGACTGGACACTTTAAATTGGCAATAGGTGCAAATGTTTGGTGTGGATGAACTACCGTGGCAGGGTTAGCCATCTGGCAGTATAAACCTTGGCTCTAGTTGATTGTGGCTGTTCAAGTGACACCCTGACTCCATGTGTGAAAATGAGAAAAAGGGGTTTTGAATGGATGGCTGGATGAAGTGCATGCCATTGCTGCATTATTATGCAACACAACATTCATCACTACACTAATAATTGCAAAAGATTATTTCAGGATAACCATAGTTACTTGTTGCCCCATCAAACATTTCATCTTCTCACCCCTCTGCATTATGGATACTGAATGAGTGCCTACCATCATTATAAGCTTATCCTGATAACTGACTTCCTGTTGAGAATGTAACCCACTAAACACCACACCCCAGATGGCAAGCACTTCACGACCTCAGTGGAACAAAAAGAGTTATCACTGAGGTTACAGACAGATTTTTGTGACTATTTACTTAATCTGTTTTAATATATTCTGAAAAAATAAACTCAGTGTACAAATGAGTGCAAACAATAATAAATGCATGCATCAGTACAGGCTGTGAATACAGACATGGCATTAATGACATTACAGTGATAATAAGTCTTAAGAGGGTTTATATGACTTAATCGAGTTTTCAGAAACATGAAATTGATATGGTCAAGAACATATGATTGTGTTTCCAAAAACTCAAAATAAAATACAAAAAATTATGTTTTTACAGGGGGCAAGCAACCCTGCACCCCCCATATGAGGTGCTGCACTACCACACCCCCAAATTACAAATACCAATTCTGAGATCCCACTACAGTGGGGAAAAGGGTAAATTCCCCAATCCAACTATATGGCAATCTTTAAAGGAAAATGTACTCTTTTCCCCACTGCAATGTCATCTTGGAATCGGTATATATAATTTGTAGGGGATGGGTGGGGTGTAGCCTTCTGCACAAATTAAGATTTATTTTTTATTTTTATTTAAAATTTTTGGACACTCAATCATATGGCCTCGACCTTATGAATTTTGAGTTTCCAAAAACTCGATGACGTCATATAAACCTGTCTTGAGAGGTATGGTAACAGGTTTGTTGACGAAAGACAGGAACTCACTCATTTCCATGTTATTGAGGTGAATAATTTCACACCTAAAATGGTAGCTAGTTTGACAGCAGTGCAAAGCAAAAGCTTAGACTCCATATCATAAACAAAGAAGAATAAGAAGAAGTAGAACCAAACCTAGGGTGTAGCAATCTTCAGGCCCATCAGCCAACTCTTGTGGCATAGAGGGATAAAGTCCTGACTAAAGCCAAGATAACTTTGCTTCAGTTATTGCCTTAGATACCTGTAGGAGCTGCCCAGAGAGGATGTGAGTGAGTAGCTGCTACTGCCTCACCTAGCATGGATGGAGGTAGGCAGCTCTGGGTCAGCACTTTGGTGACACCTAGTTGGGAGAACTAGGCATTACAACCATGGAAGATAAGTCAATGAGCACCCATTTCCATACTGCATATGCAAATAGAAGAGTGAAAATGCAGAGCCTCAGTCTGTGTGTCAGGCGGCATGCAGCAAAGCTCAGAGAGCTACCACAGGAGAATATTGCTCCACTAGGGGAAGCATAGACCACTCTGAAGTACCAGCAAGCTGGTCTGCTCCTTACTACCCAATTCTTACCAGTGAGGAACAAATGGGTCAGTTGGGCTACCCAGGCAGGAATGAATGGGATGTAGGGCTCTTGCCGAGCCTGAGGATACCCAGCTCTTGAACCATGGTAAGAATGGGACAACTGAGTCCCTGCAAAAAAGCCATTGGGCAAGTCCAATGGCATGAAAGCAAAATCATGCTAGTCATACATGATTTAAATCAATGTTTTCTGTGCAGAAAGGTGAACAGTTTAAAACCCAGTAAGTAACATACAAACTCATGCATATAAAAATAATATAAATAATATAAATGCACAATAGCATGATAAGCAAGAGAACAAATTCATGCTATTGTTATGTTATTTTACATCTTTTGAATACCATCATAGCACTTCAAAAAATAGAAAAACTCTACTACAAACAGATATCCTGTGGGAGTTAAGAAGTGCCTGGATTAACTAGGTTGCTCTTTTCTTACATAGCTCCTACTTACCCAGCATTTATTTTTCCCACCACTGACAAGAATTGAGTAATAGCTACCCAATCAATTTTGCATTCTCTCACAATGCTTTTGATCTTAATGCTTCCTCATTCTCTGGAAGCCTTTCCAAAACTCTACTGCCTTTTCTTAAAAAACTAATTTTTCCTGTTATTTCCCCAGAGACATTTTGTATTCTTTTGCACTTTTGTTGTTGTTGTTGTAAAATATGATTGGTTAGACATTTTCAAAATAGTTATAAAACTGCCTTAATTTGCATAATTTTGATAATCTTACTAGACTAGGCTGATTTACAGCAGAGGCCAAAGAATAAAAACTCCAGTAATCAATACAATATATAATTTCAAAAATTTAAGGCCAACAAAAAACATAAGATATAAGCATTTTTGGTGGGTAATGTTACTGTCTGTGAATGAAATTGACAGCTCACAGATAAAGGTATAAAACAGTATCCAAAGGGATAATTAAGGACAAAAACACAGAATTTAAAGCAGTAGTTTTGGGAAAATTGTTACAGCAAAGGTACTGATAGCACACATTCAAAAGAAAAAAGTTCAACTACACATACCCTATCAGGCAAGTATCATAGGAAATATATGCAGATCATTCACCTTATTTTGGGCCAGTATGCTGTAGCAATGTGTTTAAGTCTTACCTTGCCTTGCCCAATCCATAATCTAGGAAGTAATTCTTAGCTGGAGTAATGCATTAGTAATTTAACATTTTTCATGGCAGACATACAGACCTCCTTGGATGGTTTTATATAAATGGATATAAAGAATTCTGAAGAGAAGGAGCAGCACAGGAAAAATGTTCTGCTGATACCTGAAATTCTTTACTTAACAATATGTCAGTTCCCTCACCATTCAGGTGGACAAGCTATTCAGAGAGTATAAAGCAAGATATATTGTATATAAGTTTGTAGGCAGACGACTGATGTGGTCAGAAGTAAAAGGCCTAACTCAGTGAAGAGCTATGGATAATTAATATAAACAAGAATATTAAAAAAGAGCAACACAGAAGGATCCAGTAACTAGACTGCATGAACGAAACAAGAGACGTTGGACAAGTAGAGAATGAGAAAGATATGTGAGGTTAATATCAGAAGTCATGCAGCATACAGGGAAGTGGGGGGGGGGTTCGAGTGACAATACTGAAGCTAGAGATGGTAGAAAATTGGCTAGACAGGTGAAAAAAGAGTAAACTGGAAATGGAGAAAGGAAGGCAACAGAAGCATGCAAACAGAAATAGTAGGTAAAGGCAGGTGGGTGGAGAAAGCAGACAACAGTCAGAAACAGGCAGATATTGTCAGAGAAGTACAGGTAAATTGGACATCGCAGAGTAAACTAAATAAAGGACTGAGAAGAGAGAACATGGAGAAGGAAGCCTAGGGGGAAGGACAGTTACAGAGAACAGTTACAAGGGATAATGTGGAGAAAGAGAAAGGCTGCCATAAGGGTGGGTATACAGGATGGAGGAGAAATGATATCATGAACAACTAGGAAAGCTAGTGCTGCTGTTACTAGATTGAAGAAGAAAGGGTATGTCAGGGACATGTGAGAGCGTCATCCTAAAAATGGACAGGGGATGGAGGGGGTGCTGGCATCAGAATGTAGGGACCAACTACTCTCCAGATTTGTAAAAGTGCTTCTTCACTCCTCTCAGGCACTTACTTTTGGAAAAGCTCTCCTCATCTGCCTAAAGGAAATCAATACTACAAATTCAGAAAGTAACTCAAAAAGTACTTCTTCATCCAGGACAAATGCTCCTGCTTCAGCATAGGACATGTCGCCTAACACACTATCCTTATCTACTTTCCAAGTCTCTTCCTCTGTCAAGATGTACTGAAGACTGACCCACTTTAAAAACGAATGTATGTATTGCACATTACACTCACCCTGACTGTACATCGCACTGTGCATGTTCACTAGACTGTATATAGGCAGTTTGTTCTATGTAATTAGTCTGAATTATTCTGTTATTGCTTACATTTCTATATTTTTTTGTTTGTGAAATGTTTAGTATTTCACCCGGGCTGAGCCTGAAATTAGTCAATATTGATCAGTAAGTACATTATCCGGGTGAACAAATATAAATAAATAAATAAAGTTGCTGATTTATAGGATGGGCTAGCAGAATGATTCCTGGAAAAGAATTACACTGCAGCTTTCAAGACAGTATGAGAAAGATGAGAGAAGATTAATAGGTAAGGGGAGGAATGGAGGGGGGAAAGATTGCTAAATGCAATTTTACCACTCGCTAGATAGGTTTATTGTCTCATCCTCTTAAGCACATGAAATTAAATATCATCTCAGACAGAGATTTCATTGCGCACAATACGTGGATTACCACTTTCACACTTGCTGAAGCAGATGTGTATAATATAAATTATAAGCCAGAGATGTAATCAGAAGATATGATAGTCAGTACTGACTAATTTGTGTTAGCACTGCATAAGAACAATATTGTTTCCTGATGCTCTCACATCAAGAAATGCACCACAGTGTCAACAATTCTAACTCCTGCTTCAGTTTACAAAAGGTTAACTCTGGGCACTGTGGCAATTTCATATTTCCCCACCAGTAGATAACTAGATGATGTTATTATCAAATATGTTTGTACATGTGCATTTGTGGTCTGCATTTGAGTTATGAAAAACAAATGAAGCAAATCAGTCAAGAGGAAATTTTTGTTGAGCTTGCATTCTTTTCCCCACAAGTCTCTGGAAAAAGTGCATGATCAGCAAAAATATACCGAAGGCAGCAGTAACTAAAATAAAAATAAATAGTTTAACATCGCAATGTAATTAAAAGGAGGCAAGCCCTTCAAGCTCTGCCATATTGTTTTTTTCATGTCCTTTGCAATGAGTACAGTACCATTCCATCTGAGATCAAAACATTTATATTAAATATTTAACAATCCGTTTCTGAAAGGCTTTTGTTTTACTTTTTGGGTAGCAATGCGGCTCAGCATTTAAGTTTATTGCCTCAAGGCTCAACAGTTTCATACTTCATTTTTATTTATTTTACACTTTTGTTAATTGGGAAGTCAAACTTGTCTGGGAAAGCTGTCCAGCTATGATCTAATTTACAGGGCAACTGCATTATAGAAAGATAAAAAAAACATTAATTGTCATCAGATAATAAACATGCAAGTACAATATATACAAAATGGACTGTATTTCAAAATGTTGAAGTACTAAAACATCGACTAAAAAACATTGATCCAAAATTACTGAAACATATTCCATTGAAAAGAACAACAGAAAAATACACAAAATGCATGTTTTTTGTAGGGAGGATGCAAGCCTGCACCCACACATTCCCTACTAATTATATATGCCAACTCTGCGATCACTCTAAATGTTGAAAAGGCAAATTTCCTGATCCCCACTGTACTATAATCTCATACAAACAATGCTGATAGAAGCGATCATATAAGTTTCAATCACTTCTGCCAGCTTAAAAAATGTTCGAAGTTACAAATATATGATTTATGGATGTCTTCATATAATGTCAAATAGGCATGTCTAGATGTGAAATGTATTTTAGGTTTGCAGGTATAAGAGCCATTAAATTACTGCATATTTTTCTGATACCTGCTTTCCCCTGGTCAGACTTGCAGAGGAAGCATAATGTAACTCAGCTAACAATTGGCATAAGGCATGGAACAGATCATGGATGGGACCTTTCAATTAAAGCACAGGTTTTAAAACAGGAATTTTAACTAATGAAGTCTTTGATAATTACCATATGACAATAATTTTTATTTACTTTAAAGTTAGTGAGTAGCTAAGTAAACTCTGTTAATGAACATGAGCATTTATTAGTTGATCGATGTAATCTCAGTATGTTAGATGAGTAAGATGCCAGGTGATGAAATGCTCCATTGTGTGGGTGAGATGCATTTAAATATGGCATGTGTGTTAAGAATGGCGTGAATGGAATTCATAAAAGTTTGCACTTTGGAATATTTCTGAGATGGCTGGAAATCTTATTCTCAAAGTTTGGGGTAAGGTTATAAAATGCTCTTTCTCTTACAGTAACTGAAGCTTTTCCCTTTACCTTGTGAGATGGGCTGTTGTGCAATAATATACTTATGGTTGCATCAGCAGTTATTCAAACAGGTCATTGCAGGGGGGGGGGAGTTCTTATCCCAAAGTGCAGTGCTCATGCAGTTAAAATTTTAAGGGAGAGCAGATACAGGTAACAGAGTCCTGTATATGAGGATTGTGAAAGGAGAGCAGATACAGGTAACAGAGCCCTGTGTATGAGGGGTGTGAAGGGTGAGCAGATACAGGTAACAGAGTCCTGTGTATGAGAGGTGTCAAGGACGAGCAGATACAGGTAACAGAGCCCTGTGTATGAGAGGTGTGAAGGGTGAGCAGATACAGGTAACAGAGCCCTGTGTATGAGGGGTGTGAAGGGTGAGCAGATACAGGTAACAGAGTCCTGTGTATGAGAGGTGTCAAGGACGAGCAGATACAGGTAACAGAGCCCTGTGTATGAGGGGTGTGAAGGGTGAGCAGATACAGGTAACAGAGTCCTGTGTATGAGAGGTGTCAAGGACGAGCAGATACAGGTAACAGAGCCCTGTGTATGAGGGGTGTGAAGGGTGAGCAGATACAGGTAACAGAGTCCTGTGTATGAGAGGTGTCAAGGACAAGCAGATACAGGTAACAGAGTCCTGTGTATTGTGAAGGGCAAGCAGATACAGGTAACAGATTCCTGTGTATGAGAGGTGTGAAGGGTGAGCAGATACAGGTAACAGAGTCCTGTGTATGAGAGGTGTCAAGGACGAGCAGATACAGGTAACAGAGTCCTGTGTATTGTGAAGGGCAAGCAGATACAGGTAACAGATTCCTGTGTATGAGAGGTGTGAAGGGTGAGCAGATACAGGTAACAGAGTCCTGTGTATTGTGAAGGGCAAGCAGATACAGGTAACAGAGTCCTGTGTATGAGAGGTGTGAAGGGTGAGCAGATACAGGTAACAGAGCCCTGTGTATGAGGGGTGTGAAGGGTGAGCAGATACAGGTAACAGAGTCCTGTGTATGAGAGGTGTCAAGGACGAGCAGATACAGGTAACAGAGTCCTGTGTATTGTGAAGGGCAAGCAGATACAGGTAACAGATTCCTGTGTATGAGCGATGTGAAGGGCTTTACCCCTGCACAATCTGCAAATCCTGTTTGAAAAAATCTATATACTTATCTCTTAAAGAGGATAGAAGCATTTGTATGTGACCTAAGGGAGTACTGTAAGTTACAAAGACTACATTTTGTGATTACAGGAGAGAAGTGGTCTAGATAAAGCAGGTTGTGGTTAAGAAAGAATAGAATAGAAGAGGCTGTAGGGAGTTCTCTGCAGTTCCATATATTTAGCAGTATTCTCTGGTGATTGTAAGAGATGGAAGTGGCAGACATTAACACTGACCTAGATTCAGAGATGATTATGAAGTGAGACAAAAATAATATGACTATGGAGAGACACTATTCAAATTTCTGGGTGCAATATATATTTAAGCATACATAGTCTTGCTTCGGAGGTTAATAGTTTGGCGCCTTAATGGTTAAGGACCAAAATGTAGGGTCTAGAAGAATTTCTAGACATCAGAAAAAAATGTTAACACGTTTTTCTTTTTACTCATCAGGACAAAGCATTTTTTTTATTTTGCTTGTGTTGATAATCAGTAATTTTTTAGGTGAACCACTTTATGAGAATTAAGAAGACATTTTGAGGGATACTTTGTATAGCCAAGTGTTGAAGGGTACAAATAAGTACCAGTACATGATTAGCATGGGATGTTGCTGAAAAATTAGGCATACTTTGTTAGTTTGTTAAAACAAACAGAAAATAGATATTTTTCATTTCTAATTCTTGGGGAAATGGCTGCTCTACTACTGTTCGAGAACAGACTTCCCTAGGAACCAACTCGCTGAGCACAACTTGCCAAAAATTCAACTCCCTGATTACCATTTTCCATAGGAAGTCACTGCTGATGCAGTTTCTTTTTCTGCATTGACAATGATTATTTCGTTTTGGGAGATGTCTCCCTTCTTTGACTGATATAATTGCAGAGCTGCTGTATATTTGTATACATGAGGTACAGGGGTCTTGCTCCCTGCAAAAAAAAAAAAAACAATTGTACTTTTCAACAGCTTGTGCTCAGGACAGGGAGTCACTTCCACAGGGAGTTGTCATTCAGTGACTCATAGTGAAACCTTGGAGAACTCCTGTAATGAGTATGTCTTTAAATGAAGGATGTTGTCATTCTAAACTTGATACAGCATATTACTGAGATAGCTGCTGAATCAGGAAGTACACTGTAGTAGAGATATCCAAATTGCTGTTATAAAACAGACAGTAATTTACCCTATAGAAGGCCTTATCAAGTCTACAAAGATAGTTGTTTTTATTTAAGCTTGTTGCTGCTATTAGGAAACAGATTATTTACATTCCAAAAGGTAATTTAGAATAGATTGGACAAACATTCAGGAGTATTTTCAAAATAAACGATAGAATTAGAACCGGCTCATGATTAATGGGGCCTATTGCAAGGTAATGGATCAGACCCCCCTGCCAGCCATTCCAGTGTGCCATTACTTGGCTATTTCTCCCCAGTTACCACAAACACTGTTCTGACTGTCAGTGTGCATAGTATTTTCTTCTTTACTTCTACAATGATTAGAGATATTTAAAACTTTTATTTCAAATTTTATACTGCAAATAATGATAGCCATTTGCTAAACAAAACAATACAGTCTCACAACGAAAACACACTTATGATCAGTAAGCTTCTCTGCCTTTGAAATTCACATTCATTGAAAAGGCATTGAAACCAACAAGAAAATTCATCTGGCCAGTATCAGATTTAGATTACCTTTGGGCTGTTTTCAAACCACAGGCCCTTTGCACTCATTTTTTGGACCACGCGTACATGCATGTGTTCTTTAATGCACCATTCTGATTGTATTACATTATATTACTTGCATAATACAGCACCACTTCTTAAAGTGTGTTTTACATTCATTGGTTTGAAAATTTTTCCAGTAAGGAATGAAACAAAATGTATGAACAAATAAGGACAAAACTATCCATTAAAGAACATTTCAAATGCAAAAGGCCACTCAGACTTCTGTCATTACAATCCACCAATATCACCCAATATACATAATCTCTACAGAAGTAAAAGTCATCTGAATAATTACACATTGAAGAGAAGTGCAACTAATGAAGAAGTTGCTGCTGTCAGACAACTTAACATTTCAGTATTTCATGTACAAATTTAGTGTCTGCTGCCCTTCAAGAATAAATTGGCAATGTTACATTTAAAAAAATGGTAAGCTGATAATATTGCAATAAGGAATGTCTGTCATACTGGTAACAGTTCATTGTTACTAGGCATCTCATCCAAAGGAAGACACACTCAGGAGTGCAGCACTCCATCCCCCTTAAAGGGGGCACTGCAATATCAGCACTCCACGTATGTGGTGGGAGTAGAACACACAGCCTTTTACGGCAAAGTCATATATGCTACCTGTCGTGCTACTAACAGTACTTTTAAAGTTTATAGCACAAACACGATAATGGCCATGTGCTAAACAAAACAGTTACACATTGAAAACAGACTTAGCACAAGCAACATTAAACTTCTCTTCCCTTGAAACTCAACATTCCTTGAACATGTACTAAAACTCAAATTTCCTTGAAAATGCACAGAAGCTCAACAGTCGTAGAAAATGCAATGAAGCTCAACAGTCCTTGAAAATACACAGAAGCTCAACATTCTTTGGAACTGCATTGAAACTAAACAGTCCTTGAAATGTTTGGCAGTTGGTTTAGAGGATTCAAGATCTAGGTTCCTGTATTGAAGGTACAGGGTTTGAGCATGAATGTGTTAACCAACCTGCCATCCCTAACTGGGGTATTACACACACACACACACACACACACACACACCTGCTTTTCCTTCAGGAACGTACATCTGTAAAATGGAATGGGAACCTCATAAATCCAAAAATTGTGTGCTCAGTTTCAGTTTACATGTGCATGCATCATACTAAAGATGCATAAACAAATACTACCAAGGATGCACTCCACATGTGTCCCTTAAAAAAGAAATGTTACACATGCAGAGCGCATTCTTAAAAAAGAAATCTACGTTTTTGGGGCAGACACCGGCCAATGGGCCCCCTCAAGTCAGTGATCCATAGGCAACTGCATTGGTTGCCTAGTGCTGGATCCAGCTCTGGACAGGCAAACAGTAATAATTCAATATATTTTAAGTACCATGTAAGCCTAATCTGAATAAGGACTGTATACATCAGACAATCTAATACTTTATCACTGTTGCACAGAAATAGATAAAAGTTCCAGTTTAGGTGAACAGAGCAGGAGAAAATGTATCAAAGCAAAGATTTTGCATACCATGGTGTATTTCAGCATAAAAATGTGAAATGGGAAGGAGATCACTAACTGAAGGTCAGAACATTAGTAGGTCTAAAAGTCTGCACTGACTATGCAGAAATAATTAACAAATCATGTCTGAACAGCAAGCAAGGATACTGAACATTTAAAGAGGAAATCAGGTACTAATGTTACTCCATGTTCAGTTAACTACAGAGTGACAGCTGGGAGTATTCAGTAACTCTTCTTTTAACATGTGATCTTGTGAGTACCATATCCAGTGTAATTGAGTTAATACTGTGAGTACCTCATCCAGTGTTATTGTGTTAATAATATGAGTACAACATCCATTGTTATTGTGTTAATTGTTAATAATAGAGTGCGGCTGCACTAGGGTGGAACACACTTCATTAGCCTAAATAACTAATGGCCTTAGGCAAATAACTGCATTTAGAAATGGTCACAGAGCAAATACAACTATTTCACAGCAGAAAGAGCACCAGTGTTAATGCTAAGCAGAAAATATTAACATCTAATCCTACCACAGAAGTCTGCCCACTTTAATTCAGAATTTTCCAAAGAGGGTGGATAGCTACAGCAGAGGAACTTGATGCTAAGTAGAAAATGAGAGGCAATCTAAACTAAAAGGAAAACAATAAACAGAAGCAAAACCTCGATGATGAATGAGCAAGCACTGTGGTTGAGCAGTGGTACTAAGGGTCCACAGACCAACTGATTCATTCACTGCAGATGGGTAATGACCAAGCCCATTTATGTTCAGAAAGGAAGAGTACCTGTAGATGAACACAGTGAGCTTGGGTCATCAGGATGGAGAAGAGGGGTCATGATTTCACATCTACTAAACATTGCAAGAGTAGCACAGTGCTACCCTACTAATAAAGGACAAAAAAGAGGAGCCCCTGAGCTACCAATGATGAAGTTCCAGTTTGGCTTGACTCTCACCTTACACTGGTAGTAGGTCAAGAGCACCTGGAATACAGAAGAGAGTTAGTTATCATGGCAGAGAAGGTGGATGGATGATTGTGCAGCAGGTGAGAAGGAAGAGAAAAAAAGCACAGGTAAAAGCGAATGAAACCAAATGAAAGTGTACTACCCCAGCTTTAGATGTTGTATCAGGTCAGAATGGGAAACAGTTTTTTACAAGGTGTTCTTAGGAATGCAAATTCAAGTTAATGCACAGTATCTGCAGTATCACCTGCACTAAGTGCTGAGCAGCAGCATCATAAGTTTATGTGCTTAATTTACCTTTCATGTTCCTTACACCTTCTATTGGCTGACGCCTAAAATGATACTAAGTGAACAGTACTGAGCATGCCAAGTGAAACATGGACAGAAGAGATCATCTGTGGATGTGAGGCATGCATCTGCAGGTGGTGAGGGAAGCTAAAATACATTGGCTGAATCTGTGGCCTGGAGCCATGTCACCTCATAATGTTGTTGATCCCATAGTTCTGCATTACCTTCCTGCACAGCTACAACCTGTTACTAAAAAAAGTCACAGTTCAACAAGAGGGTGCAATAATTGTTACCTGCCATGGCTGAATATAAGGATCTGGAATTGGAGGACTTACAGTGAGACAATTCCACACTGTGATGCTTTGTAATAGAAAACCTGAGAAAAATACTTTGGAGAGTGACCCATAGAACAGCATGTGTTATAACTCAAAACCTCCCAGGGACATCCACAGTGTCACATGGAATGCTTTAAGGAAGACTCCCAAAGGTGCACCATAAAACACCACATGAGGGAAGTCCTATAGATAGAACATTACATGGAATAACCTATACAGCATCCTAGATGACACCATAAACAGTGTATGGAATAGCCCAAGGAACATGGTGGGGAAAGATTCCATGAAGCAAAGCATGGCGTAATGTGGAAAAGCTTTGGATGCTCAGACAAGTCAAGAGCAATGTTCTATGTTATTCCCTTTCATGGGTCCACTGCCCCTCATTGCATGCATGCTACCTGCCACTGTGGAAAATGTACATCCTGGCATTTGTGCAAATGATGATGGCTAACATGCATGACACTTTTCTGCTTGTATTACCACATGCATGACACTTTTCTGCTTGCATTACCATGTGATAATAACTAATCCAAACAGAATGCACTATACACTGCATGCCTTTTGCTGCACTGCTTTCAGTATAGTAACTGCTATAGTGTACACAATAATTTACTGTATAAAGCTCTACCATTTGTGTGTTTTAACACTGCACAGTTATATATACGAATGGCATATGCTGCAGATGGTCCTCACTAATTCAGTGTCTGCTTAGTAGTGCTAAACGATTTGTTGGTTAATTAGGCCATGGAACATGGGGCATGGCAAACACAGTAGGCACTGGTGTGGAGCATCTTTTGTTTGCATAGGTTCCGGCACTGCCTGCATTAAATGAAGTGAACCATTTTTGCCATCATCCATTGGTTTGGGGACCTCCTCAAAGAAGTCCACCAAGTTAAGCAGTCCTACTGATTTTTTCCATGTACCACATCATTTTCACCTGAAAAATTTGGAACTCTGATATTAATTGCAAAAACCTCTGTTTAGTCACTTATTTGCATATACTACCTACCCATTCACTACAACTGCATATTGAACAAAAACTATTTGTGCAAGTTTTGTGTTTGAATCTCCAGTAGTCAACTCATGTCCACAAACTGTACAAATATATTATGAATACTATAATCATGCTCTTAAGTTTTAAAATTTACTAGATGGAGTCCAAATGACAGTTTTTAATATTAGCCTAAATTTACATTAAAAGTTATTTTTATATGTTTAGATTATAGTATTATATATTATAAAAATTATAGAAAAACTTTTATAAGCATGAAGCTTATATTTTGGTATAACAGCATCATTTTAAAATTGAAACTCCAAATAATTATTTATTGTCATTCTACAATAAGAGCATTTGAGATTTGGTTAGGATCCAGAAAAAAATCCCTCCACTCGAATAAAATGCTGCAGCCAAAAGTTGAAGTTTAAGCAAACATGAGAAATGTGATTTAGACACGTTTAGCTGCAATGAGGAAGACCTCATTATCAGCTAATTTGCATGTCTCAGAATCGTATGTAATTACCACCGGTGCCAAACAGCACTTTTTGGTGGTAATTAACACTGCAGCTCATGGGATGCATTGGCACAGGTACCCCCATTCATTCTCCCACACACATTCTTGCACACACACACACACACACACACACACACACACACACACACACACACACACACACACACACACACACACACACACACACACACACACACACACAGTCACTCAGTGTGACACTCCTCCACATGCTCAATCACATTCATGGATTCACTCCCCATTCAACCCTACACACACAGGCACACACAACAAAGTAATTGGACAACATTCATAATCCTGCACACATTTACACATACTGTCACACATTTACACAAACTCACTTACTCCCACAAGTCTTAACTGTCCCTGATTTTACAAAATGTACCTGATTTTGCCTCTTATTTTTGATTTACTGGTAAATCATTGAGGATTATAGTCAGTCAACAATGCCAGACATTGGGAGGGGAAGGTTAGCTTGAATGCAAGATGGTAGCATAACTTTGTTCTCCTCCTCACTGACCAAAATAAATAAACTTTTTTGTGAGGGGAAAAAAATCGAATAAACCAGCCTTACTAATGTCTGACTTGTATCACAGAATCATAGTAAAATACTAGGTTATTAACCTAAGAGGCCTTTTTATACCTAGCCACACTTCCCCATAAAATTTTATAGGTGTTAGTTCCCAAGGGTTACTGGGGAGTATATATATATATATATATATATATATATATATATATATATATACTTCAACCTGGGCATCCAAGCATTTACAAGCTTCCATTCTTTAATAGATACATAGGTGCAAGACCAATGATATATTTATGATTCCCCATCCACTGATCCAAGTTTCACTTAAATATGTGCAGGAATGAACTCTGCTTCACACGGACAACAAGTTTATTCACAAGAAGGGTGAGTCTCTGAGACATAACTGTCCATCCAGCATGCCCTATTTATGTTGCAGGCAAGGTTTAGATCTCTAGATGGGGTATTCCTAATGTTATTTGCTTTACAGATGAGCAATAAGTCCATTAGGACTGAACTGGAGGATGTTTTATAAGCCAGGCAGAGGTCACCTCTCAGCAGCCTGTAGAAGACTGAATATAAAGGCAAAACTTTGATGTGGTCTGAATAGGACTTGTTTTCCATACAATGTATTCTTTTTTGTGAGGAAACTCTGTGGTCACTCCAGATGTTGCATATGCCTGACCAGGTACATACTGAAAGGGGCACTGTAATTAATGATTGGTCTTATGAGAGCTGAGTACAATGCAATGAGGACATGTTTGGATCTAGATGGCATATCCCTGCTTATAAGTTATGCAACACAGAATGATTTCCTCACTATAGTAGATACACAATGGTTCATAGGTTCATAGGTAGGTACCAGGCTATCTGCCCGAAGGCATTTATAAGCCTAGGCAGAATGTGTTGGCTTTCGCCGCCCCCTTAGATTAGTTCCCTGTGCCTCTGTCCAGCAGAGCCACTGAAGTGATCCCCGGAGTAAACCTTTTGTTTCCCATCCACTCATCAAGGTTTCTTTTGAAGAGTGTTAGTGAGGAGCTCTGCCTAATGTAGACTGGAATCTTATTCCAAAGCATGGGAAGTCTCTCGGACAGGGATCTATCACTCCAGCATGTCCTATTTATTATTGTAGTGAGGTTTAGATCCCTAGAGCGTTTGGCTCGAGGGGATATGGTTTTCTTTAGGTGGAGCATGTCCATCAATTCTGGGTTAGACATGGCCTTGTATGTCAGGGAGAGATCACCTCTGAGTAGGCGTTATGCAATCGAGTACAGCTGGAGCTTCTTCAGTCGAGCTGCATAGGGCATCTGTTTGAGGCCAGTAATCCTCTTGTTGAGGTACTTCTGTGGTCTTTCCAGCTGTTGCAGGTGTCTTGCAAGGTACATCCCAAATGGGGCATTGAACTCTATGATGGGTTTGATGAGTGATGAGTAGAAGGGCACAATGACCTCTTTTGATCTGGATACGAACCCTTTTGTGATTAGGTGGGCCACATATTAGGATTTTCTAACCACTTTGGCAATGTGATTATCAAAGGAGAGATTACTATCTACTTGGGTCCCCAGATCCCTTATTATGTCTTCTGTATTTAGGGGACTACCACCTATGTGGTAGTTTGTGGGTACTTTGTTTTTTCCAAAGTGGATGACTATGCACTTTTTGGCATTTAGCTTGAGGCCATGATTTTGACACCAGGTATCCCTCTCAGTGAGACCCTTTTGGAGGATGTCTGTGTCAGCCAGAGAGTCAATTATAGCCCCTAGTTTGCAGTCGTCTGGGAACTTGGTCAGCCACAGTCCTCCTGTGCTTGCCTCTACCTCTGAGAAGTATATGCCGAACAGGAGGGGTCCTAGGACTGAGCCCTGGGGAACACCACTTGTAACCTGTTTAGAGTCAGAGCTAGCTCCCACAACTCTCACCATGTGGGTTCTGTCTGTGAGCCAGTTGGCAACTCATCTTGTGATGTAGGGGTTTATGTTCAGGCTGGTGAGCTTGCCTATAATACCAGAAGGGGGAATGGTGTCGAAGGTCTTTGCGAGGTCTAGGTAGGCTGTGTGTACTACCTTTCCCTCATCTATAGCCTTGGTAACTGTCTCAAAGAAGTCTACCAGGTTTAGGAGGCATGATCTGCCCTTAACAAAGCCGATCTGGGTAGGGTCCAGTGTTTGGAGGTTCCCAGTGTCTCTCTTAATGAATTCCATGATGATGCGCTCCATAGCCTTGCAGACCAAGCTAGTCAGGCTTATAGGGTGATAGTTCCTGGGGTCTGTTGTGGCTCCACCTTTGTGGAGCAGAATAACCGTTGCTGTGTGCCACTCTATGGGTACATAGTCTGTGGAGAGGCTGTTTGAACAGTGTGTTTAGGTGAGGGGTTAGTTCATCTTTGAGCTTGTGTAGGATGCAGCCTGGGTCACCATCCAGTCCCATTGATGCTGTATTTTTGGATTTGGAGAGGGCTGTTTTAAACTGAGTGTCTGTGGTTTCCGGGGCTCTACATTCTTCTGGTATGGTTATGGGCCCTTTTGGGGGTGAGGGGGGCGGGTGAAGTTTGCACTGAACCTGTCTGCCAGGATGTTGGTGATATTGGTCGGTTCAGTGTATTTTGTGCCATTCAAATACCAAATTCTGTTTACATTCATTCCCAAATCCCTTACTACAGATTCTACTCTTAAAGGTGTATTGTCACTGTAGTAATATCTTGAGGTGGCCATCTTTTCGAAAGATACTATAATTCACATTTTGTCATTGAGTTTTAGACCATGACTCTGGCACTATTTATTAGTCTGTGTCAGGCCTTGTTAGAGGATATTTATGTCTTTGGGGGATTCAGTGACCTCATCCAATTTGCAATCATCTGTGAACTTGGTCAGCCAGAGGTCCTCGATGCTAGTTTCGACCTTAGACAAGGAGATGCCAAACAGGTGCAGTCTTAGCACTGAGCCCTGAGGCACCCCACTATTAACTGGCCTTTTCATGGTGGTAGTTTTCTAACTTCTTGGGTCTTGTCTGTAAGCCAGCTGGTAACCCAGCTAGTGATGTAGGAGTTTATACCTTGTTTAATGAGCTTTTCTATAGTGCCTGAGTAGAGTTTTGTGTCAAAAGCCTTGGCCAGGTCAAGTTAGGTAGTAAGCACCATTCTGCCCTTATCCATTGCTTTGGTGACCTTCTCAAAGAAGTCCACCAGGCTGAGTAGACAAGACCTGCCCTTGACAAACCCAAATGGATTTGGATCAAATGTTTGTAACTTCTCTATGTCATCATTTAGGACATCCATGATTATTGTCTCCATAGCTTTGCATATCAGGCTAGTCATGCTTGTGGACTGATACTTTTCTGGGTCCATGGCTGTCCCACCCTTGTACAACAGGATAGCCATTGCAGTCCTCCATTCATTTGGCATGATGCTGCTTTGGAGTCTGTGGTTAAATAGTGATTCTAGACGGCCCAATAGTTCACATTTCATGCTATTAAGGAAGCATCCTGGGATATTATCAGGACCCAGTGATGCAATGTTCTTGACCTTGGCAAATGTCTTGAGTATATGCTCTCTAGTGATACTTGGGGGAGTTATGGATGTGGGTATTTCCTGAGGGGCATCTGGTGGGGAACATGTTACCCTCTCTACAAATTCACACAGTACTGCTGGTTCCCGGTCTCCACTCTAAAGAAGCAGTTGCAGATGATAAACTAGTTATTCTCTTTTAATGTCTGTCCCTAATATTACAAGATATGGAGGCCTTTCATGTTACAGTAAAAGACACACATGAAAAGCTCTTTTCTGTTGACAAAATTCAGAAATTTAATACAGAAGCCCTGTAATACAGCAAAGTCTTGCAAGATCAATCCCGAGCTTTAAAAAAGTGTGAACTCATCCAGATAAAAGTGGATGATCTAGAGAACAGGACAAGAGACAAAATGTCCACATTACTGGAGTGTCAGAAAGCAAACCGCAGGAGAATCTTATAGACTGGGTAAGTAACATTATTTTTAAGAACATGAGACTACCTAAATATTTGCAACTAAATATAGCTTAAATCCATAGAGTATGTAGGTGCACAGTGAATGCCTCCCCTCCCAGACAAGTTTTTATGGCCCTGGAGTCATTCCAATCCAAAGAATGGCTTATAGGGTACAGCGGATATAAAGACGAGGAATGGTCAAATTAAATGCATGGAGGATTTTTCTCCTTTGCTGTACAAAAGTTGGAACAAAATAGAACAAATAAAGTAGCAATTCCAGATGAATGTCTTTACCATGTCGCTGCAGGGAAAGTTGGTATCTTTTCAAAGAGATTAGGAGCCTGGGAATTTCTTCGGAAAAAGTTAAGGAAAAGAGAGGGTACAAACAGGGGAGATCTGGAACCTACAATTTATTTATTTATTTGACATTTATTGACTGGATTAGTCTGACTGAACAAAAGCCCTTTTTGCAGTGAAGGCCCGGGGAGAAAAGTAGTACAAGCATATAAAATAGCAAACTCTAAAACTACATTATGATATACAGAAATGAATTACATAATAATGATGTGCATTATTTACACATAGAGATTATATACAAACTTATAGCAATGAACCAAGCAGTACAGTCACTGTAACTGAGGGTCGGATACTTATTCATGGAGTATTGTACAAGGATAAGAGTTGATAATATCAGTGACAGAAATGCAGTGGGAAGCAGCTAAAGGAAAGGGTGAAGGTAATGACTCAGATCCCATCAGCTCCTGAGGCACTTCAAAAAAGCAAACATCAGGCTAACCACTTCAGGTTCAGGGAGCGACGTCAGGACAACAAGACAGACAAGTGGCATGGATTTTTATACATGCGGAACAGGTAGTAAGATCAAAGAGCCATAAAGAACAAAAAAATCTGGATCAACAAAAAAAAATGGCTGGATGAGAAAAACAATTGCACAGAGAAACTAAAGTGAGAAAATTTGGAATGACTGGAGGCCAAGTGGCTATATCACCAACACCCAGAGATGGAGGGAAGACCATCTTCTAGAAAAAGACTTGCAGGATGAGTACTGTTGGTCTTCTAAAGAACTTTAAAGACTCTGCGGAAGTGATTCTCACTCTCACTCCTCTGATTCTGCTGAATAAGGGGGAAGTCAGGGAGCTTGGGGGATGGGTTAATGGTATTAGTTATACATGGAATAATATTGATAGCAGACTAATAATGGGGTAATAGTGATATACTTGTTTTAATCTCTCTTCAAGGATGGCTAATTATATTTTTTATTTTTCTCAGGCTGACATGTTACTGATCAGCAAGCCAAAAATATTTTTTTTCTTATGATCAGATATGTACTCATAACTATACAATTTTATTCTGAAGTGATTTACTGCACGGATCTAGGCAATGAATGATTACTACTGCATACCTTTATAGATTCATAAGTTTGTAGGTAAGTACTAGGACAGCCACCCTTTTTAAGCCTAGCCAGTTTCCTTTTTTGTGCTTGAAATAACCTATCCTATTTGGTTATAGATTGGTCTTACCCATCCCATGGTCAATAATTATATTTACCAGCAATAAGAATAACAGGTATCATACCATAGATAATTTGAGGAGACCCATGCGTGGAATAAACCATTTATAAGCCATCTATGTCCATTTGTATTACTGGGATCAGTCTTGGGGTAAATTTTCTGTTTCCCATCCATAGATCCAAGTTTGAATATGGACAAGGATGAACTTTGTTTATGTGGATAGAGACAAGAATGAACTTTGTTTTAAGTGGATAGGGAGTCTGTTTTAATACAGCAGTATCCTCTGTAACATATACATGTCCCTCCAAACCATTCTGCTGATATTGATTTGAAATTGTATACAAGAAAATTAAATCTAAGTTGTTATTTTTAAGGTAATGAACTATCTAACCCCCCACGGAGCTGCAAAAGAAGCAGTGTGTTTAACCCCCCCACCCCACCCCACAGTTCAACTATTTGAAAATGTATGTAGTGAAGACATCAGGTCAATGTTATTAAAGACAAAAATGACTAATATATTTAATTTAACAGAAGCAGAGACAAAGCTTTTGTACAGTATAACAACAAACAGGTCTATAAAGGTTATGAAACCCAACAAAAGTGGGAGGCTGGTGGTAATGGACCAACACATGTATACTGAGAAGATGTTGGGGATTCTATATGGTGATGGTTATGAAGAAGACTAAATGAGCTACATATAGCATACAATAATGTTGATGTTATAATAAATTATTTATTATTAAATTTTCAAATAACTAGGGAGGAATATAATTATTTAATTCAGACATATCCTAAAGTTCTAACCATATTTGGAATCCCCAAAATACACAAAAGCACCAGCAAACCACCTTTGAGACCTATTGTAGATGCAAAGGCATCAAAAACAACCACTTTAGCTAAGTTTATTGATTTTCACTTGAACACAATTTTATCAGAATTTAAACATAAATTGAAGGATTCCTGGGACTGTTTAAAGCAATTAAAACAAGATTTATATAGGGAAAAGCTGATTATGGTAACTATAGACGTTAAAGATTTCTTTAGTGTTATACCACATGAAGAAGGACTTGATATGTTCCATGACTTTCTATGTAAACAAACCAACTTTAGCCATAGTAGAAAACATATGCTTAGGACCCTTACGGAAACAGTGCTCAATAACAACTTTATTATTTTTTGAGAATCAGATTTTTAAGCAAACTACAGGTGTAGCGATGGGGGTGGCATGCGCCCCCCCATTTGCAAATATTGTACTTGCTCAGTGGAGCTGACTCAAGTGCTTACTTGCCAGTGGTTTAAAGAATGTTTGTTTTATAGATGATTTCTTGATGACATTCTTATTTTTTGGGGAGGAAATGAGTTAGAGCTGAGCCAGTTTTTTGAATATCTAAATAGGAACACTTCATTTTTGAGCTTTACTATGGAGCAACACAGTAATAGAATGAATTTTTTGGACATCCTTATAACCAAAGATGATTCACTGAAAAAGTTTACTACCACCATTTACAGAAATCCCACATACACTAACACTCTCTTACATTTTGAAAGTGGGCGCCCTGACTTTCAAAAAAGATCTTTGGTTAAGGGCCAATGTGTGCGGTTAGCACAGATGGCCAGTGACCTAGAAATGTATATTGAAGAAAGGGAAAAGTTAAGGGGCATGTTACTAAGGAGGGAATACCCGAACAGTTTCATTGAACTGGTTTTGTGTGAAGTTACAGAAAAGAGAGTTAAAGGACACTTTTTTCCACTGTTAGGCTCAGAGGAAAGGGACAACAGCAGTAATAAAAAGGTTGATGTGGGATCAAGGGACACAAACGAGTTTAACAGGGCCTTTATTCTGATCTACAACTTGCAGTTTTATGACATAAAAGATATTTTAAAAAATGTGTAGATAAGATAAGCAATAAAGCTTAGGAGCAACCCAGTGCAGAATGATGTCTCCAACATTAATCGAACAAAACTTAAATGGCAGTTATGTTGAATAATAAGTCCATAGATAACACGTTCTTAATAAAATCCATTGGGTTTTATTGAGCACAATAGATAGGTAAGCGCTTTCTCCAAAAGGCTTCCTCAGGCCATTAGCAAACAACAAATCAAACCATTGCCTGTCTTTTATATAATAGCTTAATAATTAAAAATTTGTGACATCACCAAAAAATTAAAGTCACATCCCAGACTGATAAAAATATATACACATATATGTATATATAACATTGCCCTTATACAGCAGCTTGATGATATCATCATATATTTAAAATCACATCCTAAACTAATAAGAGCAAATAGACATATATATATATATATATATATATATATATATGTATATATATATGTGTGTGTATATAAAACATTGCTGAAACCTTGCTATGAGTATATCAAAAAGTGCTTATAAAACTAAAAATAAGTGAATTTTTCTCTAAGTTTAAAAACGTGTTTGCAGTCCATCTAATAATTGGTCTTCTGTTTTTCAAGACATGTTTTAAAGGGATTTTATCATTCAGACCTGGACTAACATGTGCCTTAAGTTTTATAATCCATTTTATCTCTATTCTTTCAGTATAATTTCTGACATCTCCCCCCCCCCCTAGAGCTGGGGGTGTTTACCTGAAGGATCATAAATTTAAAGGTATGCAAATTATCTGTTTCCAGAACATGTTTAGATAAGGCATTGGTACTAGATTTAACATGTATTTGATATAGGTGTTCTTTTATCCTGTCCCTGAGCCTTTCATCAGTTTTATCTACATAGAAGGCAGGACAGCAGGTACACAATGCAAGGTAAACAACGTGTTCAGTATTACAATTAGCAGCTACGTCAACCACAAAACATTGTGACAAAGAGGTCCTTAAAAATGTTGGTGACAGACCATGTGTGATATACAAAAACAATGCATGTGTCAAAGATTTGTTGGAAAGAAGTAAAGAGAGGAATAAACACTATAAGAAAGGTAAGATGTTAAAATGTGGACACTGTAACCAATGTGCCAATGTATTAGAAACAGAAAAAGTTTTTATTCCAAGGTATGGTATGGTTAAACTAAATTTCAAGTTGAACTGTAACAGTACACATGTTGTATATGTCGCCCTATGTCAAGGCTGTGAAAGTTTTTACATAGGGAAGACTAAGAAAGCGTTTAAAGTTCGTATTTACCAACATATGTATGACATCAGGAAGGGTAATGAAAAGAATGTATTGGCTGTACATACTATCTTGAACCCAGATCACAAGTTTAAATTTGTAGCCTTTGATCAAGTAGTACCTGATAGTAGGGGGGGACCGAAGGAATTGTTTCTAGAATTCAAAGAATTCATGTGGCAACTTAGAGTGGATGCCACTAACCTGCCCGGACTGAATGATGTAGTTTCTCTCTCCAGCTATTTAAAATTAAAAGCTGAAATTTATTTTTTTTGGGGGGGGCACACGTGTATATTTCTGTGGCAACACAGTAACATTTGTTTATTTTAAGTACATGATTTATTTTTGTGGAAATATATTTTGGATTTCACTTTATTTTAATTTTGAGATGGGGCTGATGGGCTGTATGCAATATGTAAATAAAGAAGTATGTTTTTAATGCATTTTATAAGGTGGAATTTAGCTATGTATAATAACAACTAAAACAATGGCGTTTTTTAGGTGCATTTTGCTTTAATGACATGTGACTTTGCCTGGCTTTAAAAGGAAGTGGTGTATGAATAATTCCTGTTTTAGTCTGAAGACGTCAAGTGTAACAACAGATGAAGCGCTAATTAAACTTTGTATCCAGTTTCAACGGCCAGTGTTCATTTTCGTTTTCTTTACATTACTGGTTTTATCTGTGGTTGTTGGCCGAGATGTTGGTTTTGAAAAAGTATTTGTACAGTGCTTGTGCTTAAAATGTATCCACAGTGTGCCCTACTGGAAGAGAAGATAAATGTACATGCACTATTGTAACTGTTTAAATGTATATGTTTTGACAGAAGAAACTGGAGGGTAAACCTCAGTCCAGCATACTTTAAAAAAATACCTTAAATTAATGACTTTATACACTAGGCCACAATGATGTTTCAGTGCAGCCAGAGATACAAAGTCTGTACTAGGAAGCTTTCTGTATTGTCTTTGGGGTGAACTAATTGCTACTTTGGAAGCATGAAGGAATGCAATTGTTTTATGACTTCCAGCACCTACAAATGATCTGAGCAAAAGCCCTTGTCTGGGTATTTTTACACATAGATGCTAAATACTGCTAGTTGCCAGCAATGGGGGTTTTGCCTGGGAACTAGAAGTCAGATGACCAGAACTGATGTAATTCAGAAAGCTATACCAGAAGTAATATTTTAGATATTATTTTGAGAAGCCTCTGAGTGAGACAGGGCATTCTGCAGTCTGTCTTGGACCTGACAACAACAAGAACCATTAACTACATCTGTCTTGCTCTAATTAAGTAATTTGCTAGGGTATAGTAACTCTCCTAGATACAGTCAGGAATATAGTGAAGATTAGTTTAGATGTTTAGATTTTCTTTTCTTTATTTGTCTGAGCCAGTACTGCAATGTTATTTTAAATATTGCCTGTGGTTTTGAACTCTGATGTCACTGTGAATATATATTTAGTATTGTCTTGTTATTTTATTATTTATTATTAAATATATTTAAACCTTTCATTGTGGCTGATTTGTGGAGAGATATTTAAGTTTTGAGAGTACCTGCATATTTATTTGGTGACACTATGTGGGCCACTCCTAATAGCCTTGATAGTGCATCTGGAAATACTATGTGTGTACCTGTTATCCTCCCAGTGAACGTCCCCCACTGTTGCAGGTGGTGAGGATTGAGGCTCCTTGATTACTGGTCCAGTGGGGGGAGGGGGGTCATCACACTTCCGCATTAAACACAAGAAGCTCCGTGTTTAGCGATTTTTGATTGGCCCATATGCCGGTATACGGGCCAATCAAAAAAAAAAAAACAAAGCGGAGGCTGCCCTGGATTTAAACCGGTAGGGCAGGACTCAGGATCAGGCTGCTGATCTCGGGACAGTCCCGCCCAAATAGGGACATCTGGCAACCCTGGGTAGAAGTAAGAGCTAACAAAAGAATAGTCTTCCAGGAACAATACTGCAAAGAAGAAGCAGCAGCAGGTGCAAAAGAAGCCTGTGTCAATGTCTTCAAAACAAAATTAAGATTTCAGGGAGGAGGAACAGGCTTCCAGGGAGGTCTAATATTAAGAACACCTTTAAGCAATTGTTTAACCTCAAATCTAGAAGCTAAAGGAGAAGAAAAAGCAGACAAGCAGAGACAGCTGATATGTGGGCCTTAATAGAAGAATAGGCCAAACCAGCATTGAACAACTCACACAAATAAGACAGAATCGATGGAACATCCACAGTAAGTGGATCTCGGTTATGAGAGAGACACCAAGCAGAAACCTCTTCCATTTGGATTAGTAGAATTTCCTAGTATTATGTTTCCTGGCTTCCTGCAGGACCCTAAGCATGTCCTCAGAAAAAAGGTGTCTATGAGGAATCAAAATCATATCACCCCCAGTGTGAGTTGAAGCGTGGACAGGTGGGGATGCATGAGAGAGCCCTAGTCTTGTGAGAGTAGATCCACCACTCTGTGAGGTAACATGTGATGATGTGATGATTGCCCCTGAATAAATGCAGAAGAAGAGGGAACCAGTGCTGTCATGGCCAAAAGGGAGGGGTCTATATTATATTATCAGAAAGACAGGTCAGCGAATGGCACTTACGTCAAAAATGCCATTCAGCAAATTTGCTCTTGTGGGGGGGGGGGGCTGCAGCTCCCCACCTCCGCTAATTATATATACCAACTCCGGGATCCCCACTAATTATATATACCAACTCCAAGATCGCACTACATTGAGGAAAATGCAAGTGTACCATGATCTAACTATGAACAGTTCAATGAACGACATTTTCGATGTAAGTGCTGTTCGCTGCCCTGTCTTTTTGATAATATAATATAGACCTAAAAGGGAGTCACGAACAAAATTTTGGAAGCATCCAGTTGAATTTTGAGCAGGACTTTTGGAATGAGAGGAAGGGGAGGGAATGCATAAAGAAACATCCCCTTCCAAGAAAAGGAGAGGGTATCCACCTTCCAGACCAGAGGACCTGGGACTCTGACACAAAACAGAGGAAGTTGTCTGTTCATAGGGGAGGTAAAAAGATCCACTTGAGGAGTAACCCACTGGTGAATAATGTCCAGAAACACATCCCTGTGAAGCATCCCTCCATGGGACTGAGTTAAGGACCTGCTGAGAGTGTCTGCCACAATGTTTTGACCAGAAGGGATATAAACTACCTGAAGAGTCACTTGATACTTGATAGCCAAATCCCATACCAGAAGTGCCAACTGGCAAAAAAAATAAGCTTTCGTTCTTCCCTGTTTGTTGGTATACCACATCACTGTGCTATTGTCTGTGAACACCTTGAGAGTTCCTGTAAAGAAAAGGGGATGAAAGGCCTGAAGAGACAGCAGAAGAGGCCTCATCTCTTTGACATTGATGTGCTCCTTCTGCTGATGATGCAACCGCACCCCTGAACGTTAGGGAGCCAAATGTTGCCTCCTCATTCCATGTCTGAAGCATCTGTAAATAATTCCTGATATAGAAGAAGGAGAAAAAAAAGGATCCCTGGATTCAGAGACAACTTCTCAATCAACCAGTGAAGTTGCTGCCTGAGACAAGGAAGAAGAGGAACTACAAAGTCTGGAGGATATGCATGTTGAAGCCACACTGACTTCAGAAACCACTGAAACTTTCTCATGTGAAGTTTGGTCAGCGGGATCATTAGAATGGTAAATGCCATGAAACCCAGAACTCTTAGAATCTCTCTGGCAGTAATGGAAGCCAGAGGAAGAAGAGTGTGAAAGAAAGAAATGAGAGTTATTGCCTTTGGAGGGGGGCAGAGAAGCCAACATTAATACCATCTGAATCCTGCAACCCAGAAAACATGATCCTGAGGGAGTCAGAGAAGACATTTAGTCAGCAAACAGGTGTATGTAGTCACTGGAGAACAAAAATGCATTCAACTGGCAGAAAATGGATGTAGGTAAACAGACTGATGGTGAAAAGATATGCTTGAACTGGCAGCAAAGAAGTTCTTACTGTGGTAGGCCTGAACATCACCTTTATGCCCTGTGCTACGCAAGGAGTGTTTGGGTGACATTCGGTGTACCTTTAAAGCAACAAGAATCTTTAGTAGACTGACCAGATGTCAGGCTTCCCCTGCAGGGAATCCCATACGTTAAGAATACTGCAGCAGTGAATGTAAGGACATCAAGTCTGCCTGGCCTTATTTTCCATAGTTAAAATTATTTTAGCAAGAAAATGGATGTTTTCTATAGGCACAGTGTTAACCAGAGTCGACAGTTACATTTGCAGGATGTTAGATCATATCCAAAGACTATTTTAAGCTAAACTTAGAGATGAAGATCTCTGAGTCATGGAAACAATTGTTTACATTATTCTTAAAGAAATTATGAGACCAAGGCACTAAATAATACTGAGAGATCAGCTTAAGTCAAAACATGCTTTATCTTCTGTATGTTTCTTAAGTGGAAAGTGGTATTCTTTACTTTATCTGACATCTGGTCACACAGTACCATTCTGTGACAGCCTATAGTCAAAAATAATACCAATACTGTACACCTTACCAACAAATTCAAGTTTGTTTCCCTCATAAAAGATGTAATTCGGAAGGAATACTAAAATCCCCCAAAGGGCATGAACTGACATAGCTTCTGTTTCAGAGGAGTTCAGTTTCAATTATGAATGACAAATGTATGACTTCACAGTGATTAACAATGGAAGACACACCACATCATCCTGTGGGAATGAGAGGTAAATCTGGGTATCATCTACATAATTATGGTATGCTAATCCCCTCTAACTAATAAGATTTTACAATGAGATCATTGTGAAAATTAGTGGACCCAGGATTGATCCTTGTGGGACTCCACACTCCAAAGAGTAAAGTAAAGTAAAGGAAACCCTTTGGGAGCAGCTAGAAATGTATGCTCCAAACCACTCTTAGACCATGAAGGAGAAACAGCAGTAAGATTTCAACTATTCAGTCAATAACTCATAGTCAAAAGTGTCAGATGCTGCCAAAAGATCCATAAGGAGCAACTCAGAGTAGAAGTGCAAGTTTCTGACCATCAAGGGTCATTTTCAATCCAAATAATGCTAGTTTCTGTACCATAACTTGTGCAAAACTCTGACTAAAATGGGTCGATTAGTCCATTATCTATGAGATGTGTCTGAAGTTGCCTAGAAACAACCTTCTCGAGAACCCTTCCTAAAAAGTGGAAATTTGATATAGGGCAGAAATTGTTCAACAGAAGCAGAAAATGCAATGCAGTTTAATTTTTGAAAGCGTGTTTAGAGAATACAGTTCAAAAGGAAATGAGATAGGAGGAAGCATGATTAGTAGAATGTTGGTGAAATTCTGACATGAATGTAAGGAAGAATTTCTTCATAGAAAGGGTGGTAAAATTCTTGGGCTTTTTATGAAAGGACACTCAAAAATAAATGTAATGGCCTCTGGAATTATGTTAGTGCAATGTGAAGTTCTCTGTGTTGCTCTATCCTGCAATAAACAACTTTTTTTATGAATCTCATCTCATATTATGAACATATACTCTGTCATATTCCATCAAGAGCATGGAAAATAACAAAGGAGTTCAGAAATCTTCAAACTATGAAACTTATTTTATATCAGAAATCTAATTAAAAGAAAAAATCAAAAAGCAGATGCCTTTGCTAGACAAAGATTTCTTTTTAATAAAATTAATCTTATGGTTGACTGCCAAATCAGATGCAGCCTGAACCACCTTCACTTTCATTAATGTGGCTCTCTGCAGGGGAAAGTTCAGCTACATTATCAAAGCAGCATGAAGAAACTCAGTACGCGATAAAAACTGCCTCATGTGCTCCTTACACTATTCACAATGCAATTAAGTTCACAGTGCACATCCAGTGGTTTGACAGAGAGGTGATAATGGGATGATTCATTTAAAAGAGCATGTTAAGTCAACCGAACTTCCAGTATTCTAAATAGCAGCACGATATCAAGATGTTAAAGTAATACTATAGTGGCATTATTTTGTTTTGGATCAGGTTTGCTGTCGATGTCTTTCCATATCCTTCCACAAGCTGGCTGAATTGCATGCATTCATTTTGTACCACAGGTCTGGTACTAAGGTGCCCCAGATTGCCTTTCTCATTATGAATACCTCATGTCAATGATGCATCTAAAAAAGAAAGTCAGTGTTCATACACTGGTCAGACAGTCCACTTTTCTTGAGTGCTGGATATATAATGTTTGCAAACAGAGATAAAATTAAATAAAAGCCATGGGATCTTCTAACAGCAATCAATGATGGATAAAATGAAGTGGTGTTGACTCCTTTGAACCCTTTCTTTTTGGGGTCCTGAGGGGCACATAATGCATAATACATCACTCCTCCACTGAAAATATGACTCCATTAGATCATATCAGGGAGATATGCAGGCATAAATCTGAACAGGAAGGATGGGGAGAGATTACTCCAGGATCTGTGAAAGTACTTCTTTAGAGAAAGGGTTGTAAATCCATGGAATGTACTAACAAGAAAAGATGATGAAGAGTGAATCCACAGGAACATTCAAAAGGGCACTATAGAGATTAAGAAAGAGTGAGGGGGTAAAAGTGAGACAATAGGGGTGGTTGAACATTAAATGTACTTACTACTTAAAGATCATAGCAGACAGGCTAAACATCTCTTTCTGCCATAAAACCATGCAAAAAAAGCTAAAAGGGTGTCACTGTATTTTCAGCAGGGGGCTTCAGTCTGGGTTTTGGCAATGTCAAACTGGGATAGCCAGAAGTAAAGACTATCATGCTAAATTCCAAAAGAATTTAAACAATTTAGAGTTGGGGTCACTGAATTGGTATATGGAAAATTTTGCATTCTGCTTAACAGGAATACTCATACATGAGGTCAAGACTCCAAGGGGATAGATCAGATTTTAATGTGAAGTCTACATACATGCATGCAAGATGTGAATCAGAATGCTAAGCTGCATGAGGTGGTCATTTTGCATTATGTCTCAGTTCCTCAGTGGAGGAATGGATGAGTTTATCATCTCCGTTCTTTGTACTATTAATTTGCTGGAAGCTGAATTAGGAGATGGGGTCCTACTTGTAGGAGAGTTTGGCAATGGGATGGGTTAAAAGTAAAACACAAAATGCATAGAAATGTAGAATAAGATGTGGAATGACATCAGCTGAAGAATATATGAAAATTATGTGCAGACAAGGGGTAGAGCTTGAGTTGTAGAATACCAAGAACTTTCAAAGCCACTTGGTTACATGTGTGCAAAGGGAAAATTAGCAGTTATCACAGACACTGACCCCAGCTTAGAAAAGAACAGGTGCAAACAGAAACACATTCACACACAAACACACAAGATAATCTGTATCCCTATATGATGATTTTTGCTTCACATACCCTACTTTATTTTACTAACTACTGTCACTGAGAAAACAGCACGGCATGGAAGAAACAATGACAGTTGTTCTTCCAGTACAGGTTTATGTATTTGCGTGTGCATGTGTGCATATTTGTGTCTGCATATGAGCATGTGTATGACTGTGTGTGTGTGTGTGTGTGTGTGTGTGTGTGTGTGTGTGTGTGTGTGTGTGTGTGTGTGTGTATGTGTGTGTGTGTGTGCGTGCACGCGTGTGTGTCTGGATTAGTATATATGTTTGTGATCATGTGTGTGTGAGTGTGAACACCTATATGATTGTATGCCTGTGTAAGTAGGTATGTGTGCAATTGTGTGGGTGTGTGTATGAGTGTGTGTGTGTGTGTGTGTGTGTATGTGTGTGTGTGTGTGTGTGTACGTGTGTGTGTGTGCGCACATCCATGTATGTTCCATATTTTGTTTTGTTTTCATTTAATTTCTCCTGCACCAAAGACCATGCGCACACCTTCGCAGCAGTCCTGTGCCTGGAACAGCACAGTAGACAATGACGTTAATACTTTCACCACACTCACTCTACTTGCACATATGTATTCTTACTGTTTATCTACCACAAAATTTGCACATACCAGCTTGCACTAACAGCATTAAAACAGACATATTTGGAGTGCAGCAAAATTTTCCAGGAAACTGATGTGGCAGTTTTGCTTTGTTGGTCATGTGACAATAGATGACTTCAGACATGTGTATGCTATCTCCAAGGGTGTAGGATCTTGTGTCCCATTGTGAGAGTCTAGTTGGTTATCCATAGGAGGAAGGACCTCTTGTCTAGACCACTGAACCCACAGACGTACTATCTATCTATCTATAAACTGAATACATCCCGTGATTTGTCATCTGCTCAAACTAAATATGATAAACAAAGAACTACAACTACAGAATGTAGCAAACAATATTTAATAACTCTAGAGCTTCAGCACAAACGCCTTCTAAGGAGTAAATATCATCTCAAACAAACCACATAATATAGCCATACAAATAAGACAATTAACACTCCTTTAAAATGAATTAACATCTTAATTAATCACATATCCCAATCACAATCCCTATTTAACCCTTTAGGGTTTAATGTATTATATTTTAAAATATAAACAGTTTCTTTATGCAACAATTTATGTTTAAGGTTAACTTTTTCCCCTATTTGTAGTGACTTGCTCCAAAATGCAACCCTTTAACAAACCAGCATCACTTACATGAAAATCTTTAAAGTGAATAGCCAGAGGGCTTTCCAAATGCACTTTCCGCACATCTCTAATGTGTTCCTGAAATCTAGTTTTAAAAGCTCTCTGGCTCTCAACAATATAAAACAACCTACAGGGACACTGCAAAGCATAAATCACTCCCTCTGATTTACAATCAGATAGTTGCATTGGTTTAAAACTTACATTATTAATTTTACAAAAATGATTAACCAGAAATTGACATATTGAACATTTCCCACATGTATATGTATCAAAATTTAACTCCATATGTACATCAATTCTAGGTGTAGGAAAAATAAATTTATTATGTACTACAAAATTGGCTATATTTCTGCCCCTTTTATAGGCAATATTAATCCTATTACACAAATGTTTATCCTTTAGTAATATAGGCTAATATCATAGAAAATCAGCTATCTGTTCACTAAATATATTATATGTAGTAACAAAAAATGTTTCTTCTTACTGTTTCATTGTTAATAAACTCATTCATATGGTATTTATGATAATGTACCAATTTAACTCTTTATTATTATATTTGTATATGCTTTTATTCCTGTTTATATCATTATTATTAACCTCCCTAAATTCATTAATTATTTGTTGCCTCTCAGAAATCACCCACTGTAGGGCATTACTGACTTTCATTTTATTATAACCTCTCTAATAAACATAGTAAAAGTTTCAGCTACTTCTTCAAAAAAAAAATATCTTGATTACATAATCTACTAAGTCTAAGAAATTCACTATAAGGTAATGCAGTAATTAAATGACACGGATGACAACTTGAATCATGTTGATATATATTACTTTCTACAGATTTAATATGGAGGGAAGTTATAATCTTCTTATTTTTACTAAACCCTATCAGAACTACATCTAAAAATTAACTTGTACCCCTATTTGTTGACCATCAAACCTCAACTGAAACCTATTCATTTGTGAAACATTAATGAATTGTTCAACTGAATCAAAAACCCTTTACATAATAAAACTAAATCATCTATAAAATGAAAATACTTAACTACATACCTACTAAAAAACAAATATATATATATATATATATATATATATATATATATATATATATATATATATATATATAGATATAGATATTCTAGCTCAAATTTTGAAATAACTATATTAGCATACTTGGGGTGGATGATGCCCCCATCGCTGTTTCTGATGATACACCTCATTGTTAAAACTAAAAAAAATATATTCTTCAAACAAAGTAATACTGTGTCTGTAACAAAATTAGATTTCAGTATATCTCCCAAAAATAATATAAAGCTTCAATCCCACGATTATGTTGAATATTTGTATATAAGCTAACCACATCCAAAGTTAGCAAATACATATCCTTATCTCATGATATTCCAGAAATTTTCTGTAAAAATTCTTGACTATTTTTTATATAAGAAGGAATACTTTGTACCACAGGAAACAAATAATTGTATAAAAATACCCATATTATGTCAAAAATATGTTTGTGCAGAAATAATAGGTCGGCCTTTCAACTCATCCAAACCCTTATGAGTTTTTAGAAGACAATATAATATAGCTAATTTACAATTCTCAGGTTTGAATTTCTTTTCAGTATCACCTTTTACAAAATATCTCAATTTATACCTAGATGTACAATCTATCATCTATAATAAATATGATATATACTTTTCAAATATGGAAGAGTCTAAAATGATCCATATAGTGCCTCACATAAATAGAAAGAAAATATGAAGTAATAAAATGGAATAGCTGGTGATCCAATTTGGAATAAATGACTAAATAGGTTCAGAGGTTCATGTTTACTAGGCTAACAAGGGCCTTTTTAAGCCTAGCCATGCATCCCAAATCTCTGACAGGTTCAGATACCCTTGATAAGTGTAAGCAGGGGCTTGTGAGATGAAGCATTTACAAGCTAGAGCCTGGGAGATGAACCATTTACAGATTGTCTGTGTCCATTAGACACATAGGTGCCAAACCAGGGATTAATTTCTTGTTCCCCATCCAATTGTCCAGGTTTCACTTGAATTGGAATAGGGAAGAACTCTGATTCACATGGATGAGGAGCCTGTTCCAGAGACAGGCTAATGTCTATGATACAAACCTGTCTCTCCAGCAGGTCCTATTTATATCACAGGCAAGGTTTAAGTCTTTAGAATGGATAATTCTGGTGCTGCATTTTTGCAGATATGCAGGAGGTCCATCAGAGTGGGGTCTGACAATGCCCTGTATATCAGGCATAGATCTCCCCTCAAAAACCTGTAGGAGACAGGACACAGGAATGGACCCCTGAGGTGGTCTGCATAGAACATTTTACTTAAGCCTGTATTCTTTTAGTGAGGAACCTCTGTGGATGTTCCAATAGTTGGATATGCCTGGCATACCTCTCAGCCTCTAAGTGCAAAAAATCTGGACAAATCCTAACAAAATGGGGGGAAAAAGGCCCAAAAATAGGGACATATTTTAAATATTGCTCTTATAAACTTAGAACGTTGCTAGAGTAACAAGCTTTGTTTTAAGATACATTTTCTAAAAGATTCAAAGTTTGAAACTCAAATGTATGTCATTATTTAGTTACTTCAATCCTTAAATCATCCCAGTGATTTACCAGAAAACCACACATTTTATGGGGAACAGAAAAAAAATATGACCCAAAAATCTGGACTTTCTGGGAAAATCTGGACAGTTAAGAGTCACAGGCGCCGGAACCATAGAGTGTGGGGGGAGGGGCACCCCCACTTTTGCAACAGATCTAGCAACTACATGGCCCGTCCAATCTTTGTTTTTTTAAGTTTTTACGACTGGAGCTGGCATCACCATGTATACGATGACGTCAGCTCCCTCAGGGATTCCAGCCTGTACGATTTTATCAGCTTCCTCTACCAGCCTGTCAGAATTGAGCTGAAGGAGCTCACGCATTTCCGGCTAGCCAGCTCAAATGCGAGTGGGAGGGATTTACTGGCTGCTGCAGGGATTAACAGAGTGACGCGGACGAGTGCTGCAGGGATTCAGGGTGAAATGAAGAAAGGGATTCAGGGTGAAATAAAGAACGTATTTTGGGAGCAACGCAGACGTACTGCAGGGATTCAGGGTGAAATGAAGAGACTACAGGGTGAGTTCTGTTGGTGGGGAATGAAGTAAGGTAACAGTGTGTGTGTGTCTGTGTGTGTGTGTGTGTGTGTGTGTGGGGGGGGGGGGGGAATGAAGTAAGGTAAGAGTGTATTTGTGGTGGGAATGAAGTAAGGTAAGAGTGTGTGTGTGTGTGTGTGTGTGTGTGTGTGTGTGTGTGTGTGTGTGTGTGAGAAAATGCCCCCCTTCAATACACCTGGTGGCTAGAGGCTCAAACCCTGTACCTTCATTATAGGGTGAGGCTCAAATCCTTTACCTCCAGTATAGGGTAAAAAGAGCCTAAACTCCCTAGCCACCACCACTTGTCAGCTTTGCCCAGGTTTCTTTGTGCTAAGAGTTGAGAGCTATGTTGAGAACTGAATTTGTATTCCCCAGGTTTCTTTGTGCTAAGAGTTGAGAACTGAATCTGTTATTCCTCCAGTTTTTTGTGCTAAGAGTTGAGAGCCATAGTGAGAAGTGAATTTGTATTCCTCAAGTTTTTTGTGCTAAGAGTTGAGAGCTATAGTGAGAACTGAATTTGTATTCCCCCAGTTTTTTTGTGCTAACGGTTGAGAGCTATAGTGAGAACTGAATTTGTATTCACCCCAGGTTTCTTTGTGCTAAGAGTTGAGAGCTATAGTGAGAAGTGAATTTGTATTTCCCCAGTTTTTTTGTGCTGAGAGTTGAGAGCTGTGATGAGAAGTGACAAATGAATTCACTAAATGATAGCCAGTAAGTTTCAGTCTTCCTATTTTTCAGGAAGCTGCTGATTTAGCATAGTGGTATGCTAATCTGACTGTAGCACCTGGAGTCCTGGGTTCAAGACTTACTAGTGAAATGTATGGTGATAACACAACATTTTATTCTAGCAACTTTACAAAATTATGCAAGCAATGTTTAAAATGTGTCCCTGGTTTTTGACCCCCCCCCCCAAAAAAAATGAAATTGAAAATAAGTGTGAGAAGCTGTGCAAGATGCCTATGGTTTACACTGCTGTCATTCTATTTATAGTGTGGGTGTGGAAGTAGACTTTTATGATGGAAATATTCTGAATTGGGCAGTTTTGTCATTATTGGTTCATACATTTTGTTTCATTGCTTACTAGAAGACTGTTTCAAACTACAAATTTAAACACACATTTGAACAAGTGGTGCTGTATTATACAAGGAATATAATTTAATACAATCCAACAGGTGAATCAAAGAATGTATACATGTATGCTTGCTCACAAGATGCAGGAGACCACAATAGGGGAAAAGACCAGTCACCAATGGTGTCCCCCAGGGTTCAGTGCTGAGACTTTTTCTGTTTGGCATATACATCTCAAAAGTAAAAGGAAATACCAAAGGGCTTTGGCCGACTAAGTTTGAGATGACTGCAAGCTAGGAGCAGTTATTGAATCCCCAAATGACTTAACCGTCAAGCAGAAAGGTTTGTCCCAAACAATAACTGGTGCCAGAATCCTGACTTGAAGCTAAACTCCAAGAAATACATTATCATATCCATTGGGAAGTCATCTACTCCAGGGAGCCGCCAAATTGACAATGCCTTCTGAGAACTGACCCAATTGTTTGGCATTTGGGAACTTGTGTGTACAGTGACCTAACTTTTGACCAATATGTGCCCAAAGTCATAAGAAAGCCTTTCTGTATTGCACAGCTTATAAACAAATTGATTGTTACTAGATCTAGAGATGTTATTGTACCCCTTTACAAAGCCCTCATTAGATCGATCATTTTGTATAATGCCCACTTTGGCATGTATCTGTCCAGACCCATGCAACAATTGGAATATCCACAGCGATACCTTACTAAAAGGATACAAGTCCTAAACAATAGGTCTTGCATGGACCACCTCAAAGATTTATCACTATACTCAGTATCCTACAGAGTGCTTAGATGTGACATGTCTGGCATGCAAGACATCCTCCAACCTAATACAGATGGACCTACTGAACATCAGCAAGTCAAATGGCATCAGAAATACTCAGTCCAGGTATGTAAACTGAATGTTGTGGAGAGATGGATATATATCATAGAGTCAGAGGCTACCACTGTTCCAGAACAGACTATCCATTCAAGTAAAACAAAGCTCATCCTTGTCCATATTCAAATGCAACATGGATCTAAGGATGGGTAATATAAAATGTATTGCAGGATTGCCCCTCAGGCCACTAATAGATAGAGGCAGTTCTTAAATGCTGCATCCCTTGCATGGGCCCCGCTCAAATTATCTATGGTATGATCACATTTATTCTCACTAGGGCTAATATACAATTAACAGCCATGGGATAGGTAAGACCAATCAGGAAATGTTAACTCAAGCACCCAAAGGGAAACTGGCTAAGCTTAAAATGTCGTTCAAGTGAACCTATATTGTGGTAGTAAATAGTTTTAAGAAACTGCTCTTTTTAGATCACTAAGTGCCCCTCTCACCCTCCCCCCCCCCCAGTCTTCAACAGCTTCCAGCGTCTATGTTAAGAGTTATGATGCCTTGTTAGGTACAGTCTATATACATTGTCAAAAGGGCTGTTCATCAAATGCCCTTTCATCGACACCTAAACATCAACGTAAGAAAACTCCAAACAGCCATGTCAGTGACTTTTTTCCCAGAAGAAAAAAATCGCTTGGATGTCATTGGGAATCTGCTCTTTTCCCCACTGCAGTGCAATCTTAGAGTTGGTATATTTAGTTAGGGGAGTGTGGGGGGCACAGTTGCCCACAATGGGGAGGTTAAGCCCCTCACTTTGTGGGGTCTGACAGTTTGTTTTGTTTATTGTTGGCCAAGCGATTTTTTTTCCCCCTGGGAAAAAATTCACTGAAGTGACCTTTCGGAGTTTTGGTACTTCAGTGTTTACGTGTCGATGAAAGGGCGTTTGATGAACAGTCCTTTCAACAATGTAATATAGACGTGGGTTAGGTACATACCAAAGGGTGCATTGTATTCAATGATAGGTCTGATGAATACCAAATACAGTGGAACAATGACTTCCTTGGACTTAGATGTCATACCTTTGTTTATAAGTTGCACAACATAGAAGGATTTCCTCACTACTGTAGCCAAGTGATGGTCAAAGACTAGGTTATTATCTATGTGTGTCCCTAAGTCCCTGACTACTGTGTCTACTCTAAGGGGTGTGTTGTCAATATGATAGTTACCAGGGGTGGATGACTTCCCAAAGGATACTATTATGCATTTCTTGGCATTTAGTTTTAGTCCATGGCTCTGACACCACTTGTATGTCTGTGCCAAACCCTCCTGGAGAACATTTGTGTCAGTGTGGGATTCAATGACAGCTCGTAGTTTGCAATCATCAGCAAATTCAGTCAGCCAGAGACCACTGACATTGGCCTTGACTTCAGAGAAATAAATGCCAAAAAGGAGCGGTTCAATGACTGATCCTTGAGGGACTCCACTTGTGACTAGCCTCTTTGTAGAGGTGGACTCCCCAGTTCTAACTTCCTGGGTCCTGTCTGTGAGCCAGTTGGCTATCTACCAGATGACATATGAGTTTGTACCTAACCTCATGAGTTTGTCAACAATGCCTGAATGGGGTATTGTGTCAAATGCCTTGACCAGGTTGAGGTAGGCAGTGTGAACCATTTTGCCATCATCCATTGCTTTACTGACCTTTTCAAAGAAGTCCACCAGATTGAGTAGGCATGATCTTGCCATTGACAAAACCAAACAGGGTTGTGCCCAGTGTCTGGAGGTTTAGTATATCACTATCGATCATTTCCATGATAATTCTTTCCATGGCTTTACATATAAGACTAGTGAGATTTATGGGTGTGTAGTTTCCAGGGTCTGTAGATGGCTCACCTTTGTGCAGAGGGATGACAGTTGCTGTTCCCCATTCATGTTGCAGGCTCGAGTTAAATAGCAATTCCAGAGGCCCCAATAGGTCATGTTTCATGCTATTTAAAAGGCATCCTAGTATATTGTCTGGGCCCTAAGATGCAGTGTTCTTGGCCTTAGAGAGAGCATTAAGGACCTGTTTCCTAGTGATAGCAGGGGGAGCTGCATCTGGCATTTGAGGCATTTGACACAACAACCCTCTTGGGCATTGCTGAAAAATTCAAGAGGTAAGGTATAAACCCTTATGTCACTGGGTAAATAGCCAGCTGGCTCACAGACAGGAAAAAGGAAATTTGAATTGAGAAGTATACCTCTACAAAGAGGCCAGTCAGTCCCTTAGGGATCTGTCCTGAGACCACTCCTTTTTGGCATCTTCTTTTCTGAAGTTAAGGCCAACATCAAGGGCTTCTGAGTGACCAAGTTTGCAGACGATTGCAAACTAGGAATAGTCGTGGAATCCCCCACCAACCTTAATGTTCTCCAGAAAGGGCTGACATGGACAAATAATTGGTGTCAGATCCATGGACTAAAACTAAATGCCATGAAATGCAAAATAGTATCCTTCAAGAAGTCATCCACCCATAGTAACTATCATATTGACAATACACCACTAAGAGTTGACCCAGTAGACTTGGGGACACACGTAGACATTAATCTAGCTTTTGACTATCACATGTCTAAGTAGTGAGGAAATCATTCTATTTTGTGCAACTTATAAACAAAGGTATGGCATCTAGGTCCAATGTTTATAGATTAGTACTAGGCTAACTTCCCTTGTGGGTCATTTTAAGCCTATCCAATTATACAATCCGAGAATGAAACTCTGCACCATATGTAAGGTAAATACCTTAACCATTATGCCAGCCTCCCACAAGGAGGTCATTGCTACACTGTATTCAGCATTTATCAGACCTATTATTAAGTATAATGCCCCCTTTGGTATGTACCTAATCAGACACATTCAACAACTGAAACATCCACAGAGGTTCCTCATTTGAAGGGTGTAAGTAACATATCTTGTGTAAACTGCCTCAAAGTCCTATCCCTCTATTCTGTAGCCTACAGGCTGTAAAGATGAGAGCTATGCCTGGCATACAAGGAATTGTCGGACCCCACCATGGTGCTCCTTGTTGATATCCACAAAATAAACAGCACCAGAATTACCCATTCTAAATACTTAAACTTTGCCTGTGATATAAATAGGACCTGCTGGAGAGACAGGTATGTATCCCAGAGACTACCTTTCTTTGGCACAGACTCCCTATCCATGTGAAGCAGAGTTTTTCCCTAACCCAATTCAAGTGTTACTTGGACAATTAGATGGGAAATGGGAATTTCATCCCTGGCTTGGCATCTATGTCTCTACTGGACACAGGCAGCCTGTAAATGGTGCACCTCCCAAGCCTTTTCTTACAATTACCAAGGATACCAGAAGTTGCTAAGATTTAGGATGCAAGGTTAGGCTTAAAAAGGCCCCATTGGTTTTTAGCCTTGTACACACCTGTGAACCTATGAACTTCTCTTTTGCTGAGTGGATGGGACAGGTGAAGCAGAAAAATGTCTAATCCAATGTTTGGTTTATATATTACTATGTTTCCAACACTATACATCATCATCTAGACTGTACAGGTAGCAAAACCACAACACGCATTTATTTAAAAATTACTGATTTCTTCTACCACGTAATGTAACATCTTCATTAATGACTAGCAAAAATATTATGCTGCTTAAATCCCCAAGTGTCGAATATTCTGAGATTTCCAATTTTTTGCAATTATATTTTTATCAAGAGCAACACTAAGCATTATCAACTGTATATGTTAAGACATATTCATAATTTTCATTAATCCTAAGAGGCAGTTAAATTCCCAGTAATGAGAGAAATCAATGCAAGACTACTGACTTACAACTGACTTACACTCCTGTAAAAGTGAACAGGTCCAAAAGATATTCAGGCAGTATCCATCCTCTGTAAAACAATATATACCACTGAAATCCAAGTACATTTTTTTGAAATATAGACAGAGTATAAACATATCCTGGTGGCACTGCCATACAAATTTATGAAATTTATGGGTTCCTTAATCTCCATTAACTCATTACAGCCGACTGACATCTCCAGGTACTTCTGCAGTTACATCCTACTGATGCCTGATGGCATCAAATATTACTTTTTATATTTGCATCAATAATTCCAAAACCATGCTACATACAAAGTATTAAAATATTTCTTCTTAAAGTGTAAATAATAGCTTACACAATAGCAGACTGAATTGTATTAACAGGTGACCTCTGTCTAATGCATGCAATTTTTGTTCATATAATATTTATTTATATAGATACAAATTTCATGTTTTTTTCTAAATATCTCATCAACCAGGTAACACAAACAGTGCTGCTTAGCTGTGTGCGAAATCTCTCAGTTGAATGAATTGAATGAACAAAATGTTGTTTGACAGTATGTGTGTAACTTGAGTGGTTGCAGAGATATTGTAAGTTGTTTTTCAATTTTTTTTAAACATAACAGTAAGACGCTGTCCGGTTCGATTCTCAGCTAGAACGTCTTCTGCGTGTAGACATGCATGAATGGGCGTACCTTCATTGAAGATTGTGCGTCAGGGCTGGTAACTCAGCACTTAAAAATCAATTACCAATCATTAGCAGACCAGAGTTCCGCTGTGGCGACCCCTAAATGGGAAAAGCCGAAAGACACAACAAAAAGTTACTGTGTTTACTGTGACATATAATATTCGGTTTCAGACCTAGAACCTAAAGACTACTACCGCGATAAAAATAGTTAGTGATAAAAAGTTTGTCATTAACACTTCTTTAGTAACCCCTATTTTCCAGAGGTATGAACATTTTTTGAAATGTGAGGACATAAGTTCAAAACAACCAAACTCCCAAGCACCTTGGCAATGTCACCCCCTCCAAACTTATGAAAAGATTCTCACCTCGCCAAGCAAAGTCGGGAGGCTCCTTTATTCACAACATTTCTAAAGGCCTTCAGATGTGGGGTCAGAAAATGCCTTTCCTTCTTGGGCAAAATAAACATATTCAATGCCTTCATCCTTTGATCAAAGTTGAAGTTTAGCAACTTTAATTTCTGGAAAAGTTGATATATCTTTTCATTTAACTGCTAGTAAAAAACTCTCACTAGAGCTCAAAAGCATATTTAATAACAAAATTCTAGCCTGTAATTATCAAGTACTTCCAAATTTGGGTTGTAATTGATGCCAAATGATTCTGTCTTTAAAGCATTCACCTATACCTTGAGAAATGAGCAAAGGTAACTCATACAAATCCTTGTCTGGATCTGCCAAGGTTATTAAGAAATCATCAACAAAAAGGGAGAATTTCATATGTTAGTGGTCTGATAAGTGCCCCTCTGTAACTGACTGTTTAATATATATTCCCTGTGTAAAACCTCAAATAAATAGAATCACTCTACTCTTTTTTAAGCATTGTTGGCATCCAAACTCAGCATTATGAGCTGCTCTATATAGAAATATCATTAACATTTCAGTAATATTATTATGTGTCTTCCACCATGCCTTAAATCTGCACTGATCTCAGGGAATTAGCTGAGTGATGACCTTTGCTATACTTTTTGTCACTATGGCATTAAACAGTTGACAAGGGAATTGGTGATTCCTTCTCCATTAAAAACCATAGTTTCTTTCCACAACAGAAGAAATGCTCACCCTTAATAACCCCATCCATTAATTTCACCTAGAGTGGATCCATTTATCCAAATCAAGCTGCCAAATATCTTCTGGAATCCCAACTGACCCTGAGGACATGCTCAATCATCACTCAGAGAATAAATCTTTAATACATCAGTTGTAATAATTTGGCTGCCTGGTTACTTCTCAACTAGAGAATCTCAGTCCTGTTCTCCGCAAAAAGGAAGTCATTAACTCAAGAACATCACTTCTCATTCTGGCTATTCGATAGATACAGAATTGTTGTGCTTCACAATTGATGATAAACAGCATATTATAAGTGACATTACTGCATATCTGTTTCTCATCTTAACACCAAGTTTAATTCTGCTATCCATGTAATTTAACTATTTTAAATGTATTTCATAGACTACAATTTGGTTCTCAATATTTCTCACTTCTTTTAAGTGTACATTATGCAGAGCAAACACAAAGCAATATTATTGGTCAGCACTGCAGATACCAGCTTTATAGACTATTATACCATGACCCCCCCAAAACGTGCATGCTGATTGGCCAGCGTGCCCGTTGTAAATCGAGTTATACTAATGGAAAAAGGTCCGGTCGCCCGGACTTTTTTCCATTAGTATAACTGCTTTAAACATGTTCGCTATGTTAAATGGGTTTAACATAGCGAGACAACTTTAAAATAAGCAACAGAGATCTCCGTTGCTTATTTTAAAGCTGTCTCGCTATGTTAAACCCATTTAACATAGCGAGACAGTGTTTAACGGAGAAAGCAAGATCTCCGTTGCTTTTTATCGCTATGTTAAATGAGTTTAGCATTGCGAGACAGTTTTAAAATAAGCAACGGAGATGTCTGTTGCTTATTTTAAAACTGTCTCGCTATGTTAAACTCATTTAACATAGCGAGACTTAAAAAAGCAACGGAGATCTTGCTTTCTCCGTTGCTTTGCCCACAGCTCTGATGTACTGTGCAGGCGCAGTACATCAGAACTGCCGGATGCCAGACATCTGCGGAAGGGCAGCAAACAGGCATTATACTATGCCATTATTTAAGAAAAGTAATAGTTTCTTTTCTTAAATAATGTCATGGTATAATAGCAATAACCCACTTCTGGGTGTGGGTAATGCTAAATTTACCCAAGTTGGCTTTGTTTGGTCCCTCGGGCTTCACCCTCGGGACCAAACCACGCCAACCGTGGGTAAATTTAGCATTACCCACACCCAGGCGTGGGTTATTGCTATAATCACATATTGCTTAGTTGTCATTTGCCTGTCAGCATGTGTATGCCATATGAAATCCACTATACAAAATGTTTTAGAGTAATATAAACACATATAAGCAAAAGTCCTTAACACTATAATCACCTACTTACAATGAGAGATACTGTTTTTCATTTTCTTATTCTTGCTGCCTCTCTGTCTTATTTGATCAAAATGCAGTAAAAAGAAACCACAGTGAGGATGCTAGAAACCACAAACATTATGCATTTGGTCTAGGGTTTCTCTGACATAAATCCAGGAAGAAATGCACTGAGCTAATCTTAAAAACATTTGCAATACAAACCACTTATTTCAATAGGGAATTGGATTGATAATAATGTGAGGGACTTTGTTTGCTGTAGGCCTGATCAAAATTAGGGATTTCACTTAATTTCTTTAAACACTAATTCAATTTTCTAGCTTATGAAGTACAACCTGGCACAAAAGAATGCCATCATTTAAATATTCACCATAGCTGTAAGACTTTAAAGTCTAAATCACCTTATAAGCAGTCATCATTTTTATTTACCTCAAAACTTGTTAGCAACCTGAGCATGACAGATTAAAAAAGCACTATAAATTTTATATCTTCTCACCACCAGACAGGTTGTGCTTCAAAGAATAATATAATACCCTGTCTCTGTCATTACAAGTAAGCATACATCACTACCAAATTCCTGTGTACGTTGAGTCTGCAAAACGCTGACTGTAACCCAGGAGTCGTATAACAGAAGCAGTTTTACTACAATCTGTATAAAATGGGTGGAAGATGAAACAATCTTTAAAGACTTTAAAGAACTGGGAATTTTGTTAGACAGAGAAACTACATAAACTTTAATGCTGTACTCCTCATATAAAAGAAAGTTCATAATATTGTAGCATTTCAATATTTTCCTTTCAAGTTTTCAAATATTATAGTTCAAAAACTAATGTTGTACTAACAAGGTGAGTCTGCAATGGGAACATGTTTATATAAGTGCGTGGTATGAACATACACACAAACACACACAACATGCACACAAACACACACACACACACATACACACGTATATGTGTACATATATATATATATATATATATATATATATATATATATATATATATGTAACTATGGTTATATGTCATTTTATCTGAAAGAAAAAAATATCTAAACACAACTGATTGAACACAACTGGTCTAAATTCATCTAATCAAGCATAATTCAAACAAAAGACAAAACAAACAGAAAAAAATGTTTTTATAGGGTATGTGGTGGATTCTGCCCATTAACCCCCCTTCCCAACAACTTCGTTGTCACACTGGAGTGGAAGAAAGGAAAAAAATATTAGAAGTACCAACTTGTACCATCCAGCACATTGTAATTAAACAAACTGCAATATTACTTATAAATCATGAAGAAAACTCATATCAGCAATCAAAATATCATAAACCTACCTTACTATCAGAGTTATAAGTGGTAAAATGTATTGAGGAATATAAAAAGATCATATGTGATTAGGGAGATAATGCATTGATTGGTTTGTTTGCCTGAGGGTATATAAATATGTATTAATAGCATGATATTTGAATATAAATCATTTTAAGTACGTTATACAACTTTCTGTTATTCATTTTCCTATGTGGTTCACTCTGCTGCTTGTACCTGCTCTTTGTTTTATACAGGTAACAGTAGAAGACCAACACATAGAAGAAATCAGGTGTGTCTTATAGACAAATCGTGTTATAAATAAATATGCAGCATATCATGTTCAATGTTCGTAAGGTCATAGGTATATACTAGCCTAATAACCTCCACGGTCTCTATAAGCCTAGCCATGCAATCCAACCCAACTCTATGTATCATGGGGAGTTATTAGGACAAGATATGTTAGTTAGGAAGTTTCTAGAGGTTATGTGGGGGGGTATGTTAGTTTGGGCATTGTTGTCTGCCACTGTCTATCACAGACATGGGGCCAGACCCAGGATGAATTTTTTATTTCCCATCCATTGGTCAGGGTTATGTTTAGATAGGGTTAGGGTTAAAGGGATAAACTCTGCTTCACATGGATGGGGAGCCTGTACCAGAGCATGGGGACCCTCTGAAACACATATCTATCTTGTCAACATGACTTATTTATGTCACAAGCAGAATTTAAATCCTTGGATCTAGTGTTTCCGATGCTGTTCATTTTGTAGATGTGTAAAAGATCCATCAGATTGCCTTGTATGCCAAGCATAGATCACCTCTCAGTAACCTGTAGGAGACAGAGTACAGGAATAGAGCTTTAAGGCAATCCATAAGTGACAACTAAATGAAAAAGGAGGGTATGTTTCTGTGCTAATTTTTTGTCATGCATTACTTTTTCCATTAAAAAGATTTTTTCTGTCTGACACATATCAATATTTACAGTATAATATTAAAAAGAACAGAAGCAGTATACATTCTGATGTAGCATTATACCATGGTTACCAATGTATTAATTAATGAAATTCCATGGCAAGTCTTTATATTATGCAATAATTATTTATTTTTGTATAACCAGTTTATTCTTTGAAAAGTTTTTACTTAATACACTTGGTCAGATAAAGTTTATCACGTTTTATACTGTAAAGCCAGGTTATTTGTGTTTCATATTTATTATTCTGAATATTTCTTTATTTCATATATTGAAAAGAAATACTTATGACCTAATTGTTTAATGTAATGCCTTCTTTCACTGAATATGTGCTTTACTTAAAGATCATTCCTCTTACGCCATTTTCTGATTAGAAATAAAAGATTACTTATATAAATGTAAGTTTGTCTATGTCACAAGTGATAATTCAATAAAGGTGTTTGAAAAAAAATGAAAGTACACTTCATGACTCTAGGGAAATACAACTGCTATTTCTTTGGTCATATAACAACCTTTTGGTACACTTCTTCCCCTTACATACCTTGCTCTGACCTTATTTTTGATTTGCGATTCTGTCAGGATGCCAACTCTGAATTCCACTCTGAATATTATGTATGTATATATTGTGATTTGTCAGTGATTCTATATAAAATGAAAAAATTGGAGCAGGAACCCTCTTCACAAGTGAAATCAGTAGTTTTATTCGACCTAACATCGATGGGCAAATGGAATCACCTTTTTACAAACAAATGCAAATCAGAGACCAGGCATTAATGAAATGAGTTCTATTGCATGCATCCTTAGATTGAAGAACCTAGAGAGGTGAGCGTTGGCCTTAATGGTTAAGAACCAATTTTTGTTACTGCCACCAACCCTAAACTTCAGTTATGGGCTAAAATGAAAGCAACAAACTGTAAATAACACTGCTTATCAAACTGACCACAAGTCCATGGTGACTAAAATCGTCTTTACTTGGGGTGGAAAAGGTGATTCCATTTGCCCATCGATGTTAGGTCGAACTCGCCCCTTCCACCTATGATTTGAGGGGGTCAAGGTTTGATAACAAACTCATGACCACTAAGGTGGACCCCAAAAGATGACTACACTAGTGGTCACCGAGCTAAGAGTGCACTATTTAAGGGGTATGGGGCGATGACATTGATTAAATTAATGTACTTGAATAATTGGATGCATATTTATATATACATATTTACATATATATATATATATATATACATATATATATATAACTTTTTATTTATATTTTTACTTAGCACTAATACTCATTTTTAATCTTTATAGTAGTCCTATTGTGTTTTAACCTATTCTATTATAAGGTAATGAAGTAAAACTGATTTATAAAGGCTACACACAAATATTTCATAATTTTTATTGTATCCAGGTTTAATATTGGCACTATTAGTACTACTAGCAGCACTACTTGCATACAAACAAAAGTAGTGTGAATGGACCAAGAGGTAAACTTCTTGGGTTTACAATTACTTGGTTCACAGAGAATGAATGGGTTTGTGTATCCCATATCATTTTTTTTTTACTCTCACTTTCGTTTTTATTTTATAAAATATTAAATTGATGATAAATTGCTATGAACATGGTTATTTATATAGTAACATGACTGTTGGTCAGTCATCCATTATCATATCCTTTCACATTCTATCCATTACAATATATTACACCATGTTGTTGGGTTGCTTCGTTTTCCTACCTTTGTGTTTGACTAGAATTATACAAAGGAGTGTAGACCAGAAACGACTATGTTACCATGACAATTAATTTAATACCATGGTGAAGTACGCAGCCCATTAATTAATTAACTTGGTATATAATCTCTGTAACGTTTACTGTTCACTGTTTTTAAGCTTCTGACGAAGTCAAGTATATGTCTTTGATGAAAAGTGTACTGTAACTTATCGCACTTTAAGCCTAATAAAACTACTGATTTCACTTGTGAAGAGGGTTCCTGCTCCAATTTTTTCATTTACTGGTTGGTCGTTTTCAACATTTCTTGGTTTGTATTCTATATAAAATGTAATTTTTCTATTGTCTTTATACCTCAAGTCAACTCTGCTATTCGCTTTGTATATAATATACATATATATTGCACTTTGTCATTCAGCTTGTATAGAATGTCATATTTATTGCATTTACCTTGTGCTGAGGCTGAAATTGTTCCAGTGGGAACAGTGCTCTACCCCAGTAAATGAATTCAAAATAAAATAAATAATTAAACAGAGAGGTTAGCGAGTTTTTTCTTCATTCCACTATTTTGCAGTGTTGCTGTGTGTTTATTTCTGGATGCTGGTCTGTGTGTGAGAATGTGTCACTTATTTGTTATGGATTGGACCTATGGTGCTTTTAACAGCTTGTCCCACGTTTTGCATTGATTGTGGTTATGCATTTATTAGTAATGGCAAGATCATCAAACAGTGGGGAAAGGAAGTAGTGCTGTACGATCTTGGAGTTTGTATATTGCATATACAAATATAAATTTATATACAGATGTAAAACATACATATTTTTTATTTCTTTGTTGATATAGATAGACCAGTCAATTGATGTAATTTGATTTTTTCATTTCAATGGATTTTAAAGTGTGTTCATGGAAACAATGATATCTTCAGAAGGGCCTTCTGTCAGCTACAGCACATGTGCTGTTGTTTTATTGAATGTCATTGTTATCATTATATGTTATTATGGAGTCATTGTATTTCAATAATAACACGTGTGTGTTTATGTATGATCTTTGCAGGTGCATTGTCTCTCAGCAAACTGTCAATGATCCACTTTGCCTGGGCTTTTGTTGATGTCCTATAGAGGAGTTGGGATGTAAATGTGAGAAGATGGGTTGAGTCACAGGTGGTGCATTCTTCAGAAGGGAATCAGCAATAATCCACTTTGCTGGAGCTTGCTGAGTTGTGATTATGGAGTTAAGCTGTGGAAGTGTAGGGACAGCATTAAGTGAATGAAAATGCATTGTATCATAGTGCATTCAGAGGGTCTATATTAGATCATCGAAATGGCAGAATTTTGAATGATCTAATATCGAACCCAATATCGTGAAAGCTGAAAACAGCGAAGCTGCACAAAAACGAATTCCTTCCTAGGGAAAGAATTCGGTTGGCCATTGTGGCTTTGCTATTTTCAGTGGTGTGGTGGAAAGTTACGGGTTGGGTTAAGGTAAGTGTGTGATTGTGCAGACATTCGGGTTAGGGCGCGGGTCAGGTAAGTGTGTGATTGTGACAGAATTTGGTGTTAGGGGCTGGTTAACTGAGTTAGGGTTAGGGCACGGGTGAAGTGAGTGTGCGATAGTGGGCATTTGGGGTTAGGGGCAGGTTAAGTGAGTTAGGGTTAGGGCGCAGGTGAGATGAGCATGCAATAGTGAGAATTTGGGGTTTGGGGTGGGTTAAGTGAGTTAGGGTTGGGCGCAGGTACGGTGAGTGTGCGATAGTGACGGATCTTAGGGTTAGGGTCTGGGTTAAGGTAAGTGGATAGTATATGTGCAGTGTAGTGTAGGGTTAGATGTAACTTTTAAATGTATGTGTGTGGATTGCTGCTTTTTAGTGTGCTTGTGGTGTGTGTGTGTTTCTCGGAACAGCAATTTTTTTCCCTGGGAAAAAAATTCACTGTTTTGAGGTTTCGATATTGTTAGGGATTGGGTTTTGCAGTTCAATATTACGGCATTCAATAATGAGCCATTTCGATGATCTGATATAGACCCCATTCAGAGTGGTTTGTGCTCCTGGTATTTGTTGGTGATTATGGAGTTAGTATTTATAGGTCAGGGAAGTGTGAAAAGTGGAGCTTCCTATGCAAAAGTTGTGAATTGCATCCTATAGCCTTTTAGAAGCATTGGTTTTATAACTGGTATAGACATGTTCAGGTATGTTTGATAGAAGGAGCTATAAATAATATGCACTTTTGATAAGTACATTGTTCAATGAGATTCTTTTTAGATCAGTAGAATGTCAAGTAATATGGTTATATGCACAAACACACAAGTGCACACACACACACACACACACACACACATATATATATATATATATAAAAAACTGTATTGATATATTTGTATATATGTGCGTGTGTGTGTGTGTGTGTGTGTGTGTGTGTGTGTGTGTATAGCTATATAGATGGATCTCATTCAGAAGAATGACTCAATGGAAAGTAGAACTTCATATGGTTGAGACCATATGATCAACCTTCCAAAAAGTCGAACTATGGAAAACAACAAAAATCTATGTTTTTGCAGGAGCGCAAGCCCCCCTGCACCCTCCATGCTCCCTGCATATTATACATACCAACTCAGAGGTCGCACTACAGTGGGGAACACAAAATTTCCCAGTCCCCACTGTACCGTGATCTCCATTCAATGGCTTCACCATTTTGGAAAGTAGATCATATGGTCTCGACCATATGAAGTTTGACTTTCCATTGAGTTGATCTTCTGACTGGAACCTATATATATATATATATATATATATATATATATATATATATATATATATATATACATACATATATATATATATATATATATATATATATATATATATATACACACACACACACACACACATATATATATGTGTGTGTGTGTGTGTGTGTGTGTTTGTATATATATATATATATATATATATATATATATATATGTATATGCATTCTATAGCTATGTCAAGAATCTCAATGGCAACACTCAGATCTGCTCTGAGTTACAGCACAAGGCACTAACTATACAGAACCAACTGATATTGCCAACATCCTGGCAGATAGGTTCAGTGCTAACTTTACCCCCCTCACACCCCCTAAAGGGCTCATCTCTGTCCCGGAAGAATGCAAAGTTCCTGTAATCACATCTGCAGAGGTAAAAACCACACTCTCCAAAGCCAAGAACACAGCATCCATGGGACCTGACAACATCTCAGGCTGTGTTCTACACAAACTGCCGAATGAACTGGCACCCCACCTAAGCACCATATTAAATCATAGCCTCACCTCAGGCTTTGGGCCTACTGAATGGTGCACAGCAATGGTTATCCTATTCCACAAAGGGGGAGCCACCACGGACCCTGAGAACTACCGCCCTATTAGCCTAAGGAGCCTGGTCTGCAAGGCCATGGAATGTATCATCATGGATCTTATACACAAAACATTGGTAATCTCCAAACTCAGGACCCCACCCAGTTCGGATTTGTAAAAGGCAGATCATGTCTCCTAAACCTGATAGACTTCTTTGAAGCAGTCACCAAAGCCGTAGACGAGGGTAAGGTGGTTCACACAGCCTATCTAGATCTCGCCAAGGCTTTTGACACCATCCTCCACTCTGGAATTATAGATAAACTCACTAAACTAGGTATAAATCCCTATGTCACAAAATGGGTTGCCAATTGTCTCACTGACAGAACCCACACTGTGAAAGTAACAGACTCCAAATCCGACTTCAGACTAGTGACAAGTGGAGTACCACAGGGTTCAGTTCTGGTTCCTCTCCTGTTTGGTATCTACTTTTCTGAAGTACAGGCTAACACAGAAGGTCTTTGGCTAACGAAGTTTGCAGATGACTGCAAACTAGGTGCCATAATTGAAACTCCTAATGATGTGGACATGCTACAAAAGAGCCTCACGGAGACAGATGCCTGGTGTCAAAGCCATGGCCTCAAGCTCATTGCCAAAAAGTGCATTGTCATCCCCTTTGGTAAAAACTCTGTACCCATGAGCAACCACATAGGTGGTAGTCTACTTAACACCAAAAGTATGATAAGAGACCTTGGGAAACAGGTGGACAGTAGTCTAGCCTTTGATAATCACATCACCACAATAGTCAGGAAGTCCTTCTATGTGGCACACCTCATCACAAAAGGTTTCTCATCCAGGAAAAAAGAGGTCATTGTTCCCCTCTACTCATCACTCATTAGACCCATTATAGAGTACAACGCCACTTTTGGTATGTACCTCATAAGCCATCTATAACAACTGGAAAGGCCTCAGAAATACCTCACAAAGAGGATTACTGGTCTCAAACAGATGCCCTACGCAGACCATCTCAAAAAACTCCAGCTTTACTCCATTGCATTATTGCCTACTCGGAGAGGATCCCTGCCTAACATTTATTTATTTATTTTATTTATTTATTTATTTATATTTGTTGACCGGGAGTGTCCGATTGGACATAGGTCCATTTTCAGTGGAGGCCTGGGGAGAAAAGCTCCACAGTTAAAATAAACAGACAGTAGTTACATTGGATTACGTAGCGATTAACAATTTACATAGCAATTACTTACAACATATTTACAGATGAAGAACATAGTACATCAGTAGACAACTAGAATCTGTATCTGTGAAGTACATAAGAGACATTAACAAATGTTAAAATAAGAAGTTCCTGGTGTATAAGTACTAGGCTTATGAGCATCTGAGCTTGCTATAATCAAGGTAGTTAGTGGAGTGGAAAGAAAGGTAGTGGTTGGATGGGGTGGGTGATATTAGAGTGGGAGTTGCAAGGGCATAGCCAGCATGTTTTTAGGTGCGCTTTTAGTAAAGTTTTGAAGTGGGTGCATGATAGTACGGAGGTAATTGTGGGTGGGAACGAGTTCCATAATTTGGCTATGGTGCAAGAGAATAGTGCTTCACCAGCAGAGTTATTGGCTTTAGTGATCTGCAAGTGATTTTTGTTTCTGGATCTTAGATTCTGGAGGAATGGGACATTTAGTGGATGGTTTACTAGTTTGTGGGCGAGTGAGAGTTGATACCATTGAAGGAGGTGAGGGAGATCAAGCCAGCCCAGTTCAGCAAGTGAGAGACAGTGGTGACTACGGTAGATGCCCCTGTGGCGAATTTGGCAATTTTGTTGTAGCAGGTCTCTAGCTTGTTTAGATCGCATTGCCTTAGGTTGGTATATATATTGGAGAGGCATAAAGTAGGGTGGAGATAAGGTGGGAATTTGCTATTGAATTCTTTGCTGCTTTGGTGAGAAGATGCTTATTTCTGTATAACGCTACTAGTTTTTTTATGGTTATGGATATGTGAATGTCAAATTTTAGTTTATTGTCTATTTCCACTCCTAGCAATTTGGTGTGTTCAGTTGGGTATATAGTGGTGTTGTCTTTTGCTGTGATGTTAAAGTGAGAGTTGTTTTGAGTATGTTTGGTGAGTTGGACGATGAGTAGTTTAGTTTTGTTTGGGTTGAGTATTAATTGGGCATCAGATAAACCAAGTTTCAACAGAGGAAAAGGCTTCCTGTGTGACTTTTTGCAGTTTGGGTAGGGACTGGGCTGAGCAGATGATGGTCGAGTCATCTGCGTATTGTATGAGTGTGCCATGTGTGGTGGCAGAGGCTAGATTATTTGTGAAAACAGAGAAGAGCAGGGGTCCAAGGATGGATCCTTGGGGAACCCCTATGGAGGCAGGTAGCTGGGGAGATATGTCATTCTGCCATACAACGGATTGTTGGCGGTCAGACAGGTAACTCTGAAACCAGTTGGTGACTGATTGTGAGAAGGATAGGTTATTGAGGACAGAGATAAGTTGTTTGTGTGGGACCATGTCAAATGCTTTAGATAGGTCTAGGAAAGTAGCAGAGGAGAGATAGCCATTGTTTTTATGCTGAAGGATAGTGTTAGTAAAGGAGAGTAAGGCAGTGGTGGTGCTATGGTTTGGTTGTAAACCATGCTGAGTATTGGAAAGGAGGTTGTTAGTAAGGAGGTAGTCTGAGACCTGAGAGTGTATGCATCTCTCTAGTATTCTGGAGAGTGGAGAGAGAATAGCTATGGGGCGGTAATTGGTTAGTTCTGTGGAGGGTCCGTCTTTGTGGAGGGGAATTATATGTGATACTTTCCACAGTGTGGGAACATAACTGAACATACAACAACTGAACTGAACATACAAAGCTATGTCAAACCCAGAGCTGCTGGACATGCTCCACTTAAAGAAATCCCAATCCCTCTGAGGTACACGCTCTAGGGACCTAAACCTTGTCACTGCAATAAACAGAACATGTTGGAGGGATAGATTCCTGTCCCAAAGACTTCCCGTACTCTGGAACAAACTACCTATCTATATCAAACAAAGCTCCTCATTAGCACTCTTCAAGAAAAATCTTGATGATTGGATGAGAAATAGAAAATTCACCCCAGGGATCACCTCTGTGGCTCTGCTCGACAGGAGCACAGGAAAATAATTTTCTTGGGTGGCGAAAGCCAGGTTACATTTTTGGCTAGGCTTATATAGGCCCTAGAGCCAATAGCCTAGTACCTACCTATGAACCTATATATATATATATATATATATATATATATATATATATATATATATATATAAAGGATAAATTCAGCAAATTAAAAACAGGCTCATGATTATGAAGTGCTTCATCAGGTTTTCTTCAGTTTTCAGAGTTCTCTTGTTTTTTGACCTTGCACCATAAATAAACATTATACATGTTATCATGCATTGCCAAGAAGGTGACTTTGTTAAAGAAATGTAAAATCTTTTAATAATTACTCATTTTAAAAAAATCTCCTCCCCATACTTGTTGCCCATCAGACCAATCAGCATGACTCCATGTTTATGCCTATTAGTTCCCGATCATGGCATGATCATCGTCCAGGCAGGTAGAAGGGGACTTTTAGATATGTGTATGAGATTTCCACTGTTACAAATCTTCATAGATGCTGTAAGAATGAAGTACAATGGGTCTTAACAAGTGTATGTCACCCACAACTTGAGTGATGTACCCATCACGAAGCGCTGCTTCCATTCCAAGCAATTTACTGCTTGTGACTTCCAGTCTGTACCAGGGATTTTGGCACAGATTTTTGGACCATAGACATTTGCACCTACCCTCCCCCTCTCCCCTCAGGAGGTGAGCTTGGTGGGCCTCATCTCTTTTCTCACTTGCTTATCACTATCAGCATGCCAATGAGATAAATCTTACCCCTTCTGTTGTTTTGCTACTGCTAGCAGTATTATTTCTATTGGTGGTGTACCCAGTGTCGCACAAGGCATTTGCTGCTGTTTGCTGAAATAAACTACACTAGCTGTACTGTGTTGTGTGTGTGTGTGTGTGTGTGTGTGTGTGTGTGTGTGTGGTGTGTGTGTGTGTGTGTGTGTGTGTGTGTGTGTGTGTGTGTGTGTGTGTGTGTGTGTGTGTGTGTGTGTGTGTGAAACTATCTGTGCATGTATCTGTGCATGTATACACCAGACACAGACATTATATTATATTGTAAAAGTATAAGTAAAAATAATTATATTTATAAGTAAAGTAATTAATATATAGACACACACATTATCACTTGGATATTTTTGAGTCTGGTTCTTTTGACCGCCATGGACCACTCTAACTCAAGACTGTCTAAATGGATATCAGGGACTCCTTCACTCCCTCCCCAACCCTGTTGCCCACCAAGTGAAAGAAAATTTGGCAAAAAAATCGAATGTTTAACCTGGAATGCTGAATGCTTGTGAGATGTTAGGATAAAGCTAATAATAGCCTAATAGCACAACCACACCAACCATACAACCACCCTCCTAAAGCCTAGTGTTCTCAAATGTGTGTGTGTACATAAGAATGAGGATTACATTGAGATATGAGGAATACAATATTTTATTATTTTAATTTTCACTGCCTTTCAAACCTTAGAGCTAATAGTCATGTTGATTCAAAGACTAGCTGAGTGTACAAAGAAGGGTTGTAAGAAGGTAAAGATGAAGGTATAGTGTCTAGGAGCAACAAGGTGTGTAAGAGAGGAGAGGTGTCTCTGAATAACAAATTTGAATATCATTATATTGCATCATCATGTTCCCTTACATGTGCACACTTACAAACACATATACGGTAACATGCTACACAACATGCTATGTATATAAGTATGTATATATATGTTTAAATCAAAGTCAATCACAATAAATTCCAGCTCTAAAGGAAGGCAGTTTTGCATTAGGGATGACTAGGCAGTTTTTTTCCCAGATGGACTTAAATATTCTCACAACTACTGACAGATAAGTTTTAAACTTTTTTGACTTGTTACTTTTTGAGCATTACAATGTCAGCTTTGAAAGCTTAAAAAAAAAAATAAGACTGAAATTAAAGAAAATTAAATTTTTAATTCTTTTTTCCTTCATAATTTTTATTTTTTTAAAATGAAGAAGTGAAATGCCAAGAATGTAATAAAAAGCAATCCCCAGACAAAAATGACCTATAGCAAATTTAAAAACTACTGGGCTTATCCTGTAAAAATGGTTATTACTGTTGATGCAAGTTGAAACTTGTTGAACCTCAACAGTGAAATTCTTGCCTAAAGCATATATCTGTAACAATTCCTTCTATCATAAATATCTGGTTCAAGCTTATTATTAGATGAAAAGGTTGTGTTTCTGTAAAAGCTAAGCATGCTCAGAGCATATAGAAAGTGTAAAGCTTGGAAAAAGGGAGAAAAAGGTAAAAAGGAGAAAAAAGAGAGGAAGTAACGGGAGGGCCCAAAAGGGTGTGTGTGTGGAGGTGTGTGTGTGAAGACTGTGTGGTGGGGGTTGAGTGCCTAGGGGGCCCCCAACTTGACATTTGCTGGGGGCCCCCAAAATGCTAACACCGGCCCTGACTATCAGCATGCCAATGTTTGGGTTGATAATGGATTCGTACCCATCAGCATGCTGATGTTTGGGTCAGTAAGGGATTTGTACTTGTCAGCATGCTGATGCTTGGGTCAGTAAGGGATTTGTACCTGTATGCCACAGAGCTGGCTAAATCTCTTTTTAATTATGAAATGTATATTTTGTCTTGGACTATAAAATGACAGCTATTACTATAATAGTCTGCTGTGAAGAAATCATCATTTTAATGTTTTGTATAAATAATAACTTCTGAAGTAGTCCAAATCACAAATCACAAACAGGTTTACAGCTATTGTGATACTCCTAATTTGTGCCACACATTTTCAGTATACTTGTCTTATGAGGATACCTTAATCAATGAAGTAGCAAAACATTGCACTATTGCCCATGAAGGTAATATTGTATACTATGGCATGGTGTGGAAATATATACAAACTACCCACAACCCTGTTATTGTATCTTTTTTTATTATCAGACATGGCAGTTCTAGATAATTAATACTGAGCCAGAACATGAAATAAAACCAAAAAAACAATCACAGTCAGCTCAGGAACAACAAGAATGGTCACTACTGAAAAAAAGACAATGAAAACAGTATAAGGTGTCGCACACCATGTGTCCTTAGGTATTAACAAATATTAACACCCAAGGAAACACTCTATGCACTCTGTAGGGAGCCTCAAATATTTTCTGTTGAATTGTTTAAGACTGAAATATAAAAAAACTATGAATGCTGTGGCCATAATCTAAAACATCCATTGAATTTTTTTTATTTTTTATATTATTTTACATTTGTTAATCAGGATAGTTCAACTGAGCTGAGTAACCCTTTTTCAGCGGAGGATACAGAAATACAGTGAAAACTGATACTCAAATGAAGTGCACTACAGTACATGTTTTATTTTATTTTCCAGGTGTTGACCAGGGTAAAGCACTGATCCTTATGGGACTGATATCCAAACAAAACTATATACGTTATAAAAATATATATACATTACAAGAATCAAGGAGAGCAAGTAAGGAGACTGAGGTGAGTAGAAACTGTGGTTAGCAATGTTGAGGAAGTTGGCCTGGGAGCAGGAGAGACAAGACACCTGTAGGTCAGGGAACGCCATGGCTTGTAGAGCTCTATGAGTGAAAGTGTTGTCAGCCATGGCAGAATGGAGAAGAGATAATAACAGACCACGATCTGTTGTGCAGGGTAAAATAAGTCCTCATTTGCTTGATTTCTTTGTTAATTATTTATTTAACTTTGAGGAAAATTGATAGTCCTAACATCTTTAAGAGCATTAGGTGCCAGAAAACCTAATGCATGCAGAAACTAGTGGGCATACGCAGAATTTGCATTGGTTTCTGTAGACCAGTGGGAGGTGCATCTTGCTTAAACAGCAGTGGGCAACAGTAAACAGCTCTCTAAGCTATCGTGTTTTAATTCAATGCTATTTTGTGCCTATTATGTTTGTCAGACAGATCATGCAAGCTTTTTTGGGACAGTGGATTTCAGCTATGCAGGCAGAAAAGACAAAGGGAATGTAAGAAAATAAAGACGATATATACCTCTCATCAGAGGCAAAGAAACCATGTCATGCCACACATGGAAGCTGCCGGAATAAGTCCATAGGTCTAACATATTTGCTATAACAAATGATAATCTAGTAAATCTTTTGGTGAAAAACAAACTACACACAGTAAATATCATGTATAAATAAATTCATTTTAAAAAAGTAGAAGTGAGTATAAGAAAAAAGTTTTAGATAAATGGTATAATGTACTGCATCTAATTATGTACTGTGGCATACTTTTTAGAAATATGACAAATACTTTTTTTAACAATATGAGACTAGAATATAAAAAAGACATATAATGACTGATGGAGTCAAGCATGTGAAAGAGTTATACAAAAGATACAGACTTATTCTGTAATAATAATAATTCTACTATGAAACATCAACTTCTTTAAAGTCAATGTTCCAAAGGACGAAAAAAAAATGCCCCAAACTCAAATGTTTTTTCCAGGGGGGGCAAGCCCCTTGAACCTCTAAACTTACATATACCAACTCCACAGCAGAACCATCTTAAAGAGCAGAGAAACCTCCTATAACTAGTGAATCATTTCCAGCACACACTTAAAAACTGCAGTGGCAATAATTTTGTATGGGAAACAGTGTTCGGTATTATGCTGTTCTGCTTTTTTTACCTGTGTGCTACTGACACTCAAGCAATTTCACCTTAAGCATGTGTAAGGGAGCTAACAATAAAATAATTGTTTGTCAAATAAGCTTATAAGAGATAAAGGCATGCATCTCTTCCTTAAGACTTTTACTGAACAGTTTGTTGACACGGTGAATGGCATTACTGACTCAGTGTTGGATTCTCCAGGTTAGTTCTTTACTGAGACTTCTTCCATATGGAATCTGTAGTTCCTCCCTACATTTATGTGGCTTTTCTTTGGTAGTACAGTTCCCACCATATCCAAAATATATGCCAAAGGAGAACTAGTGTTCCTTTAAACTACACACACGCATCCTGCAATTGATTGGTGCCCCATTCAGGATCAAACCCTCTGGCTTCTTCTCAGTGAGTCTCAGGATAGGCTCTGGATTCCCTGCAACTTTGAATGTAAGCAGATAAATGTAGAATGAAAACATGTATGGATGAATTGTGCCTTCTTTTCTGACCCCAAGGGCATTGCTAATATTGTTGCAGACAAATTCTCTTTTAGCTTTACTCTACCCACCCTCCTCTCTGTTCCCTCTATTCATAGACACACACACACACACACACACACACACACACACACACACACACACACACACATCCTGAGATCATCAATTTGGACCACTTTTCTTGTCACTTTTCAAAAGTAAAAACACTACTTCAATGAGTCCTGACAATATCCGTAGATGTCTACTGAGAAGTGTAAATTCTACCTAGCAAAACCCTTACATCAACTGTACAGCAGAAGTCTCTCCACTTATTATGTCCCACAATTGTGGAGAATGGCAGTTGTGATACATTTGCATAAAGTTGGTTCCCCTACTGATTGTGGGAATTACAGGCCTCTTAGCATTACTAAGACTGTTTGCAAGGCTATAGAATGTATTATAGCTTTGTAAAAGTCAGATCATGACTACTCAGCATAGTTAAGTTCTTTGAAAGGGATACTTAGGCCATGGATAAGGAGCATGCAGTCCAATTTATTTATGTGGACCTTTCCAGAGCCTATGATGGCAAAATTTTCCAACTCAACATTAACACATACATACTTCCCTGGATGGATAATTGTCTGTCTGACAGAATCAGTACTGTTAAGGTTGGAAGTATTTTCCCTAGACAGATAGATAGATATCAGCAATGGTGCCCCATGGGGTTATGTCCTGGGAGCCCTGTCCTTTGGTATATAGTTCTCTGCTATAAAAGCCAGTGCAAACAAGAGCCTAGCTGAACTTCACTGATGCTGTTCTGAGCAGCTGACTTACTCACTGCCTGCAAAGGAAGCAAGAAACATGTTATAATTAAATGGATTACATTTGTATAGAGCACTACCTGTAAGCTAGACAAGGAACATAAGATTGCACCACAACTGCTGAATGGACTGCTACAGTTTAGCAAAACACTACAGTTCAGGGCCATTTGCAGTAATTAGCATGCATAGTTATGCTAAGTACCATTTGCAATGTATGAATTCTGCCAAGCTGCCCGGTGCTATAAAATTACAGTCATTTGCTTATGCGAGCTGCTCAGCAGTGCTTGCAGGGTGTCAGGCAGCAATGCTTGCTTGTAGCCATCCACAGGTAAAGTGATTGAGCTAAAAGATACTCTCAAGCAGAATCTACTGATGTAACAATGCTTTTTCTCCTGCATACATGGCATATATTGTATACATTGCAAAGTCACATTTAGAACCTTATGTTCATGGACACAGATTTTCCATTTTTCAGGGAAAATAGCAGAAAATTTGAAATGTCAACAATCTGAGTATTGGAAAAAGGTGATTTTTGTGAAATCTGTCATGTTTTGACAAAGTACTCATTACCATAACCTATATTTCTTCTCTTATTTATTCCTTACAATGTTGTCAGATTACATTACTGGATGTTCTGTACCTATTGTTTGCTTTAATTTTGCATCTATATAGCTGCATTATGAAATTAAGATAAGATCAAAGCAAGGATTAGAAATTACCCCTAGAATTGTGGGTAAAATTCCTGGATTTCATCTCATGTAAATGAAAGTTAATTTTTTTAAGAACTGCAAATTAGTTTCACTGCATATGTTTAGTCAGCTGTGTGCGACAGACACTGCAACAGGGTGTAGTATAGTTAACAGATTAATGGCATCCAGTCCTACTCAACTAATTTTCTAACACTGGTGTGCAAACTGCTTTACAAGAACACTTTTGTTTTCATCTCTAGACATTTTTAGACCAAACAGAAACACTAAATTAAAAAAAAAAGCTCTTTTCAAACTAAAGGGATGATCCCAGAAAAGTGTGGAAACAATCTCTAAACCCATACACTTGGTGTTAGGATATACTTCTAACCAACCTATCTTAAAAGGATTCAAATGAAACAAAGCCACCCATCCTCAGTCCCAGCAAACCTCCCTTCAGAATCAACCTAAACTGTTCTGAAAACTGTAAAGTGTATCAGTGGCTGAGCATCAAATAAAAACTCAGTAGAGAGTGGTATCATAACTTGCACCTCAGTCCCCTTGCCTCAAGACAATGTCCTAAATTATTTCTCACACTTTCCACAAACTTAATACCATCTCTCCATCAAAACACTCCATCAAAGACCACTGCTGCTCCTCCCCTTTCATCCCACTCTTCTAGTTCAGAGCATTAAAAAACACTGCATCAAACACCACTGCTCCTCCCCTTAAGTTCCACCCTTCTAGTTCAGAGCCATTAAAAAAAAACAGAAATCACGTCCCCTTCAACTGATGCCCCTGCTACGGTCAGTGTCTTACAACCACGGTTTATAAAAATGTGCAGGGATTGTATAATATGCCCACTAAATCATATGTACAACCTATCCTTCTGCTGTAAGATGGAGCCCAGCACATAGAAACAAGCCATAGTTAAACCCTTCCACAAAATGACCAAACTAGGGTCCATCACTGATTTTAGGCCCATCTCCATTTTAACAGCACCGTAAAAACTATTTAAAAAACTATTTTACTCCTAGCTAGCTTCTTTCTGGTAAAACAAAAGGACTATTACAGTTTTATTTGAAAGATTATGTCCTCTTAAATGCAGATAATGTGGCAAGTTGCATCTATATCAACCTTAGAAAATTATTTAACCTTGTAGACTACAGTCTCCTCCGTTATGCCTTACTTGTTTCTAGATAAAGAGTTAATGCATCACACTGGTTTAGGAACTATATTTCTAAGAGAAGCTTCAAAGTCAAGATTGGTTTGTCAACTTCAGCTTTCCTGTTCCTAACCAAGTGAGTCCCCCAAAGCTCTGCCTTATTCCTTATGCTGTTCTCCCTCTCCATCAATAAAGCACCAACTGACTTCTCCATCTGTTCGTCATGCTGTAACTGGACAATAAGGTAATCTACAGCTCTAGCCCATCACATTCCACTATAAAGTAAAGATTTACAAAATGGCTTAAAATTGCTTTCCATTTGCTTATAGATATGTGGAGGGTTAGATGTAGTGCTAATTGTATTTTGGTAATGAAGTGTGTTTCATTTGCTTGTTTGTGCATTGCATGTGTGCTAGATTTTTTTCCATGATGCCTGTGCTGACTTTGTGTGTGTGCGTGTGTCTGTATATATATATATGGTTCTACCTGACTTCGTCGACAGCTGAGAAGACCGACATCGGAATCCGGAGCTCCAGAAGATCGGAAGACCGACGCGAATCGCGGGTTGCAGAACATCGACAATGCAGAAGACCGACACGACGGATGACAACACCAACGCCGAGGATGCCGACATGGGGAAAGGCTGTGTGAGTATGCGGTAGTGACGGGACGTTAAGGGCGCAGGTAAGTGTGGAGATTGACGGTCTGTGGGGATAGGGGTGGGTTAAGTGAGTTAGGGTTAGGGTGGGTTAAGTGAGTTAGGTTAGGGTGGGTTAAGTGAGTTAGGGTTAGGGCTAAGTGAGTTAGGGTTAGGGAGGCGGTAGGGGGCTAAGGAGTGGTTAGGTTAGGGGGGGTGGTAGGTAGGGTAAGACGGACCTTAGGGTTAGGGTAAGGTTTAGTGTGGGCTTGTAAGGATTTTGGTGTGCTTGTGTTGTGTGTGTGGTTTGTGGAATGGGGATGTGTTTTGTTTTGTATGGGGTTTCGTGTTTGTGTGTTATGTGTGGTTTCGTGTTTATGGACTGTCGAATATGTGGTGTCGGTGATGTGGTTGTCGGTGTTGTGTGGTTTCGATTATGTCAGGTAGAACCATATATATATATATATATATATATATAAATATATAGAGAGAGAGAGAGAGAGAGAGATTTTTCCTACAAAAAAAAAAAACAGCTTCCCATTATCACAATTATTCAAGTCTGCCTGTAAGATGGAGTGTTTTCCATCCATATTCATTAATTCAGTCCATACTTTAACTGTTTCCCATACAACTGCTTAGCTTTTGAGGACACCTCTTGTTGGTTTATTTCTCTGTTAATGAGAATGACAAGACATTGTTTAACACAGTGAAATGCAACATCAATCTGCTGTTTTAGATAAGCTGCTTATTGGTCCTCAGACATGTTAAATGGGGTAGTAGGGGGCTTTTAAATCCTAATATCCAGAGGTATTATGTCCAATTCTGAATGTTTTTTTTTAATTAGTTTTTTTTTATGAAATCAAAATGAAGCATACATATGTTTCATTTGACAACTCTGTAACATTCTATGGCAGGTTCAATACAGTCACTAATAATACAAGGGAAGAAAATAAATTGCCATGTCTCTCATTACTGTGTAAATTAATAATATCCAAATGGTTACCAATAGAATCTACAGGCACAGAAGGAAACCCATTTTCCCATTATCTTAATTTTGTAGATAATCTTCTGGAGTTTTTGTTACTACTTTGGAGAGTCCTTAATGGCCTAGGTGTCTCAAATGGGAGTCATGATGTGGTCATCTTAAACAGGAAGGATGGGGAAGAGGGGGCAGGCTGCAGGACTGAATGAGGTAACCGCCCTCTGGATGGCTGAAAGTACTTTATTGAGAATTAAACTGAAAAAACATAGGAACCAAGTCAAAAAACACACTCGGGCAAAATAAACTTAGCGCTTTCATCCACTTTAATGACGTGAACTTCATCTGAAGTTCACGTCATTAAAGTGGATGAAAGTGCTAAGTTTATTTTGCCCGAGTGTGGTTTTTGACTTGGTTCCTATGTTTTTTCAGCTTAGTGTTTAAAGTGTGGTTTTATAGTTTACTTTATTGAGAATGTTTTCAGCCATGCAATGGACTGTCAGACCTGGTGATGACATGGAGGCATTCAGGAGGTCATGGGGCAGGTGGAGAAAGGGTAAGAAGGAAAAATAAGATGGAAGGGAGATAGAATGATAACTATGGGGCAGACTAGACAGGTTTACTGTTTTTTTTTTCTCCCACCATGCCAATTTTATTATAATGCAATTACAGAACCAGTTTGGATTTGTTGGTCCTTTGGCATGACTCATTTGTAAAGAAAATCCTGATTTAATTAAACAACTTTAGAAATTAATAGATAAAAATAAATTGTTATGCTTTGTTCCTTGGGTGCTGCATGACAGCAGTTTAAATATGCTTGAGAAACCTTGCACCTTTAATGCAAAAAATACCATTGTTACTACATTTTTCACAGTATCATTTCTCAACTGCTTATGGAACCATTTAAAGAGGCTTTTTTAATCTGGAAGAACACAATTCTTGTAACATTGTAAATGCTTAATAGTACATTTTACTGCATATGGTTTTGAATTGAACTCTATTATTCACCAAATAACATTTAACCATACTTAAAAAGGAATGTTGTTAAATATATTTACTTAGAGTAGTGTGCATTACATTTGCAGTGGTACAAGGAGTATAATTCACTATAGGAATATAGGTCACATTTAGAGTAAAATAGTTAATGTATGTTTTCATTCTGTTTGACCTCAGTTCAAAGTGAAATTAGGAAAAAAATAATTAATTAAAAGCAATGTGCTCTAAAATATTTGTTGGCAACTGTACACAATAACACTGATGTTTTCATCTGTAGTTTTATGACATAAGATGCCTTCTTACCACATAGCAGGAAATGGGCCTGTTGCCATGGTTACCTGTGCCTTGCAGTATAATGCATGTAGTATTTATGAGGCAGTGAATTACCATTACAGATAGCTAAGTGGAAGGTTATTTACTCTTTCAGTTGCCAATACATTGCTGGAATTCTTCCTAGACCGTTCTTTAAGTAAAGTGGTTTCTGTAAAAATGTGCATGTTTGGTGCTGATGTATCACATTGAATGTTTATGCAGTATACAGCAGGAAAGGGAATATTTCATGGTCAAGAAGATTTATTTGCTGTGAGGAGCAAGACACAGGCTCATAACAACCAAGTAAAATAAAATGTTCAGTAGAGTAACTATAGTTTCATGGAAGAGGGAAACAAGGGAAGTCATGCCAGGGCTGTGACACTGAATTTTCTGACTGGGTAACAAGCAAGACTGATCAGGAAAGGACAGTGGGAGTAAACAGAAGGCTGTTTCGTATATGCAGAGCCAGAACAATGAGTGGGGGTTAGAGTGAATCTGGCAGACAACTCACTGAAAGAAAAGACAAGGATGGTGGGACAGGTTACTGTCAGTGCAGGAGTGAGTAGGAGAATATTGAAGGTTGTGATGTTAGGACCAACCTAATTTAATATTCTCATTTCGGTCAATAGTCAGGATCCATGCAGCAGAACTTCCCATTTTCAGCAATGGACTAAACACTGCAACAGGGAGGATATGGCAGAAGGTAGCTAACAAAACAAAGAACTTTAGCCTAATGAAATATGAAATGGTGCATACAAAGAAGTCATGAAAAACACATTACTCAAGAAAGAACTGCCTGATGGTTGACTAACTGGTGAAGTGATATTACTGTAGTAAATGAAAAGTCCAATAAGCGTGTGTGTATGTGTGCGTGTGCGTCTGTGTGCGCATGTGCGTGTGTGTGTGCGCATGTGTGTGTGCTCGTGTGTGTGTGTGTGTGTGTGTGTGTGTGTGTGTGTGTGTGTGTGTGTACAGTAAACTCAGTTAACCATAATTCAAGCAACCAACACTCTCAAACAACTGGAAAAAAAAAATCGAAGAAATGCAGTGCAATTTTCATGTGTTGGACTTTCTGTCCCCCACCCCTCACAGAAACATACCTTAAGTTGTTATAGTTTTAGAGTTTTAAAAAGAAAGATAGGAATAAATTCTCTCACTCCCCAATCTGAGAACAAGTCAAACCAAACAGATAGTACAGGGTACAGTATTAGGCCTATTTTTAAAAGTAACTCTCAAGCAACCAGAAACTACAGTTATCCGGCATCTATCAATCCCCATGGGTGCTGGTTAACTGAGAGTTTACTGTACGTGTGTATGTTTGTGTGTGCATGTATTTATACAAACCATGCAAAACTTTTTAGTCAAGTTCTGAAAAAGCAGAATTCAATTAGTAGTTATTTATTTACTGATACTCAATTACTGGAAAGTCTGAATGGGTCAGGCAGTATCCATTTTTAGTGCAGGCAAGGGGAGAAAAGCTTCAGGTACGATAATTACAACCATTAAGCCAATAACAGCAAAAATTCTAGACTTGGCTTCAACTTGTTCACAAAACATTAATTTTTTTAGGCTCTTCTACAGATTATTATGCATAGTCAGCCATTTGATCAAATTACAGCACCTTCCTACCCTTAGGGGATTGAGTGAACCAGTAAATAAAGATATAGACTGAAAGGAAGTCATATAAGAGAAATAGAGGGCAGTACAATAGTGATATATATGCAAAATCCTCGAGGGTCTGTTGCTTAATAGCATTTATTAACCGAGGTTGTATAGACTCCACCAGCTCACCCATATTCAGGCATTGCAGGTATTTCATTTATATTGACTGTGTTTTAGGTTGTTTCATTTTAGTAATCTTTTTAATTTTCTTTCAAATAGTTTCATTTTGATATAAAACTACACTCCATTACTGATAATAATAATAATAATAATAACAATAATGATACCCATTTGTTACCCAGGTAGGCCCACTGGACACAATCTCTTTTCAGGGAAAACCCAGGAGCCAAGTCTGGTTAAAGGGCTTGCTCAAGGTCATACAGTAGGAAAAGGAAAGCTGGAGGATCAAACCCTGTACCACAGGCACTACAGTTCACACCCTTAACCTGATGAAACTAGTGCCAGTCAGAGCTAAGAATAAGCTGCAACAAGATAGCATACAAAGCAAGTTAGCTGCTGTGACTGATAATTACATCAACAGGAAAATGTTTGTCATAATTTTGCTATACAATGCCAGTAAAGACATATCCAATGCAAAGAGTACACTTCCAGAGCCCTTGCCTATGTGGAAGCAGAGGCAACAAATGTGACACACATACCTCTCAGGTGTCCAGATTTTTGCAGACTGTCCAGATTTTGCCTCATATTCTTGGTATGTCTCTCATAAAATGTGTGGTTTTCTGGTAAATCACTGAGGAATGAAGTCCCTAAATAGTGATATACATTTGAGTTTCAGACTTCATATCCTTCAGAAAAATACATGCTAACACAAATCCTGTCATTCTAGTTTAAAAAAAAAAACAATATTTAATTTCTGTTGCTCGTTTTTGGGCCTTTGTCCCCCCTTTATTTTAGGCTTTGTCCAGATTTCTTAAACTAAGAGATCGAGAGCTATGTCGACACATTGGCACAAATCAAATAAATTTAGGCTTATAGGTGCCCTACTCAATTGATTGAAATATTTTCCAATTAAAATATATTCTGGAGTTAGAGACCACAGAAAGACGTCTGAGAGGGGCTGCATTTCACAGAAAAACATGAAGAATTTCTTTTAAGAATGGATATTGGGCAAGTGAAACAGTTGTTCAACAGTATTACTGTAGGTTTTGTTATTAGAAAATTCATTATTTAGACATGAAAGAGGTCTGACATAAAAAGTAACAAACTTTCAGGAAAATAACATGGGTTTATAAGTTCAAATAGACAGAACTAGATGAATGGCATTCCTTTATCTGCCAAAAGAAGGTATGCTCACACTCACAAGTGTAACCTTTTCTCAGCTGCATCTCTGCATAAAATAAATGCCACAGAGTTAGGATAATAAAATATGGTCCCAGAATATTAAACATTATGTCAGACCAGTGTCAAGCAAGCTATTCATTATTGAATCATGTTCCAGTATCCACTCAGTACTTTAACTTCTTTTAGATAATCTACTACAATATTTTGTAATGTACTTTGAAATATGCCATAAAATGGCACTTCTTTTAGGTAATCTACTACAATATTTTGTAATGTACTTTGAAACATGACATAAAATGGCATAATATAAAGGTAAATGCCATCTGAAGTTGTCCTTTACTTACACTAGACCTTTATAATGACTGCAGTGCAGTATCGCTGAATAGAAAATGAATACATTTTGTTTATAGCTTTCTGCAGGCATTTTGCTTTTCTAAGTACCTCAGCAGTTTGTTTGTGTTTTTTTTTTTTTTTTTTTTTTATTGACAGTTGGTAGGAGAGGTCTCCAAGGCTTCATCAAGCTGATTCAATGCCAAAGAAGATGACCAATTTTTTTCTGAAGCAATTGTGCTCATGTTTGCAGATCTGATCAGAGTGTGCCACAGACTTTGCAAGCATGTAAAATGTGTCTTTATATATATATATATATATATATATATATATATATGTATATATATATATATATATATATATATATATATATATATATATATATATATATATACATATATATATATATATATATATACACACACACACACACACACATACATATATATATATATATATATATATATATATGTGTGTTTGTGTGTGTGTGTGTGTGTGTGTGTGTGTGTGTGTGTGTGTGTGTGTGTGTGTGTGTGTGTGTGCCTGTGTATATATATATATATATATATATATATATATATATATATATATATTTATATATATGTTGTTCAACCACACAATGCAGTTCTACAGACACTGAGGAGTACCCCACACTTACATCATCTGTGCTGAATAATTCATACTTTACAAAATATTAAACAGGTTCGGCTGACAAAGACTCTTCAAGGTTTGATGTCTTACATATCCTTCAGCTATTATTCTACCTGCACCTTGAAAAAGATGCAAAAGATGTCAGATGTGTTTCTTCATAGTAAGACTTTTAGAACAAAATATCCTTTGAAAACAGAAAATGCCTTCTAATTTAAACTGATTTAACTTAAAAAAAGGCATTAAAGCAGCAGATAAGGGAAGAGCATCAGTGCCTTTGGCAATACCATAAGCTACTATTTCATCAGTAAAGGCAGCAAGATCAAGAAATCAAACAGCACTCTCCTAGAGTTCATGAGATCTACACTGGATTATAAATCTAGTAGAAGAGTCTTAACAACAAATCATATGCTAGAAAAGAAATTCTATCTTGTGCCATTAGTCTTCACCAGCTCAGTTGTTTGCCTGCAGTGTGCTGATCAAATTAAATATACCTGTGGTACTGCGGTAGGGTAGATACTGCAGTTTGTATATACTTCATCAAGATCATACATCATTGTTTACCAGAGTTATTACGGAAACATTTTTTCAGTGCACGTTCAATGAAATGTACATTAGATGGACAGAAAGAAAATGTGGTGAAAGTGTATATATATATATGTGTGTGTGTGTGTGTGTGTGTGTGTGTGTGTGTGTGTGTGTGTATGTTATGGTAACAGCTGATGTAACTCTAATAAGATGACATACAGGGTATGCACTGTTGATAACAGCCACAGCATATTTAAGACAGCCTAGAAAATGAACTATTATCAAATCACTATATTTTTTTAAATACCAAATTATGACCATAAATTCAAGGTACAGAGGAGGCCTGTGTACGTTATGAAAGAGAAAAGAAGTAGAACAGTCAGAGTTTCCATTTAACTTATAATATGTAATGATAATAATAATCTAGTATATATATATATATATATATATAGAGAGAGAGAGAGAGAGAGAGATAAAATACAATAATATATGGTAATGTACAAGTAAGCATTAAACATTAAGTGCTTTCTTGGCCACTTTCTTAGTAGGTGACATAGTAACGTAAAGAGAATAGCTATTGTATGTATTGAAACATGCTTAAAGATCAAGACTTATTTTTGGCTGGCAGCCACATTATTTCCTCTTAATTCTGAGATAAAGTAGGACCCAAATGCAACACTGCTTGGGGGCCACTCAAAATTTATGTTACACTGTGCTATCTGTCAATCTCTGGGCTAAAGTTGATAGTTTAGACACACTGCTAGAGGTCCCAGATAATTAATTTATGAACTGTAATTATTAGACATGTTTTTTGAAAATCTATTCCAAAAGTTAATGAACTACTGTTGGCTGCACCTTTACGCAGCTGATGGCTATCTGACATTTATCTTTCACAGGTTTTCTAAAGCCACTCACATTAGTGACACTCATTCTTTTCCACACTCATTCATCATAAAATTGTAAAGCAGAGTTTTGATTACTACCTGCTTCTTCCTTTCCTAAGTGATTATTCACAACTCATGCTAATCTGCTAAAAAATGTTGAAATCTTATGCAGGGACTTCTGGAATGCATATGAATATCATCTATTGGAAAAAAGTTGTTTCTTCCAACACCAATTACTGCCTGCATGACTTTCTCCATCTTCATTTCTGTAACCCTAACCCTAGCCCTTACCCTGCACATTACATTACTAAAACCCCTTTTCCTAACAGTACTACTGCAAAAGACAAAAGGACACACAACACATACAACACAAAACATACATAACTCTGACTCTACCCACTGACCTAACTCTTACTCTAACCCTAACCCATGAACTCTGCTATAATACAGTCTTGCACATCTGCACAACCACCACTTTTTCATGCAAACATTCATTTTATTCACTCTCCTGCTAACCTACACTAACTTTAACAATGTGCAATTCACATAAATAAGCAATAACTCATTTGTGCATTGTCTCATTTTATATCCACAAAAACTGTTCTACTAAATGTGTATTCTACCCTGAGTTGCAACCATATATGAATATATATAGATATAGGCACACACAGACACATATATGTGTACATGGGTCTCTTTCTCTTTCTCTCTCTCTCTTTCTATATATATGTATGTATATATGTATGGGATAACTGAATTACATCAACACACCACAATGCTGATGGCCAATTGATCAACCACAAAAGGTCGACATAACATATGCAGATGTTTGATAGTTATGATAGAGTGACATTTGGGATTGTGCAATCTCAGAGTTAGTATTATATAATTAGCAAGATGTGTGGGGGCACAGAGGGCTTGCCGCCCAGAATAAACTGTGGTTTTTTTTGGTATTTCCTCGCACATGTGCAGATGACTCCTGGTCTTTCCTTTGTTGTCCTTTTGTGGTCGACATTCTTGCGATCGACATTGTGCTGTGTCAACATAATTCAGTAATCCCATCCATATATGTATGCATGTATGTATATTTACTCTGTTGTCTAGGGCTTTGCATGCATAATCAGTCAAGCATATGTATGCATGTATGTATATTTACTCTGTTGTCTAGGGCTTTGCATGCATAATCAGTCAAGCAGTTGTAAGCTGGATCCAATTGCCTTTGCAGTCGCATAGAGATTTATATTAGCTTCATAATGCGCTGACTCTATGAATCAATTCATTAAGTTTAGTCAAAGATGGACACTTTCAACCACAGCCTAGAAATATAATAGAGAAGAGCTGGAGAAAATTTAAATGCAATAAAAGTAGAGTTATATTAAGCTTAACAAAGGTTTCTGAAGTACGATATGAAGGTAGACAATCAGGTGTAGTATGACGTATTCTGTGCCAGAAAAGGCAATTCACAATATTTAAATCTGTTTTGTCTGCCTTACTCAAAATAGGAAATGCTGGCTCTTTTTCATTCTATGGAATCTTGCACTGTGATCTAGTAGTTTCTTGATGAATCCCAGACCTCTTCCATAATATAAGAAAAGACTACAAAGTTGTAGTCAGATGATATGAACCTACTTTTCTTGTCTAACAGCAAACCACATGGATTCCCAAGAGAAGGCAGCAATTTAGAAGTTAGATGTAGGCTTATGACACAACTTTAACACAGGTGTATTTAACAGAAAAAGGCAAAGAGGATTATGATACAAACATTTAAGTACCTCAGTGGAATCCATAAAATAAATAAATCTTTGGGAACAAAAAGGTGCAGTTCAAAACTAGAAGTCTTTCTCACAGAAAGGAGGGTAGATGATAGTCAATGGCTTAACAGGTAACACATTCCTGATGATGCTAAAAAAATCAGAAAGCAGTGGTTTCTTTCTCCAGTCCAGGTGCTGCTTTCCTGGGGTGCTGTCTTCCACAAGAAGTCAGATGGAGGTTCTGTCAGCCTAAGTTACTGATAATTATATTGGATGTTAATAATTTAGCTGATTCCCTAATATTTATAAATATTACCGTGGCTCTCTCTTGAAAATAGATTCTAGGCCTAGTGAAACAAACAGATAAACAAAAGCTAAAACAGCCTTCCAGAAAAGGATGGAAGGTCAAAAACTGTGACAAAATTCAAGAATGCCTGACAAGAGACATGTTTCAATTTTTTATAAGATAATAGAGAAGAAATTATCTCTTAGTTAAATAAAATCTGCACGTTAAGAAAATGGACAGAGTTGATGATTCAGCAGGTTCTTATCCACCATTAGACACTATATCACTGCACTTCCCTTAAAAAAAGACAACATTATGATCATACACTTATGGAAATCTTAATAGAAAAAAATATATTCACTTCCTGTACAATTTGCTGTTCAAATTCCTGCCTAGTCAGCTAGATTGCACTAATATTTCATTCCTGCCATGAAGTTAACTAGAATTGCTTAAAGACAAGTAGATGAATTACTGTTGGATTTTCCTGAATGCGCACTTCATGAGGTGAAATTCTATGCCCCAAACTTGACAAATCATGTACTCTCTTTATTACATGTCCACTTGTCCACAATAACAGATTTCCCTCATTTTAGAAGCTCTGCTTAATTTAATGGTGATATTTTATTGTCCCTGTAGCAAAGGCTAGAGATTACTTTTTATCTGACCATTTCAGATACATCTATTGACTTCCTCAACTGAGTTGATGTTCTTGAGAAAAAGGTCTAGAATTAAGTTAATAAATAAGGATTTCCTATTAGGTTTATGCATACCCCAGGATTCAATAACCTCTTTGTAAGCTTCGCACAGAGCCTACAAGGAGTTCACATGTTTGCACAATGGTACACAGCTAGCAGTAGTGCACAATTCATATTAATGATGTGTGGTGCACCTAAGTTAGGTTACATGGCTGGCAACAGTGTTACTGAACAGGAAACCATCTACGCGAATGCAGATACAATTCTGTTTAAAGCAAAGCACCTACATTCTGTGGATTTGCATGGAATGCCACACTGACCGCCAGAGCTTCACATATAGCTATAAATCTGTTACTGCAACATATCTTTACAAAGGCCAACATAATGTGGGGACATTTAACCAGAAATAGGGACATGTTTCCCATAGATGTTGCATAGGCGTGATAGATTGAAACTCAAACATACGTCACCCTCTTTGAGCAAGATATGTGGACAAAGGTATGCATAATGGAGGGACAAAGAGCCAAAATAGGGACAGATTTTTAATACTGTACTTCCAAACTTGGAAAGCTGACAGAATAAATAGGTTGTACATTAGCATGAACTTTCTGAAGAGCATGAAGTTTGAAATTCAAATGTCAGTCATCAGTTTCTGACTTTACCCTGCAATGACATGCCAATGATTTGCCAGAAAACAAAAATGGTATGAGGAAAAGATCACAAATATGTGACAAAAACTGGACATTCTGCAAAAGTCAGGACAGTTGAGAGGTATGCACTCAAATGTATGTAAAAGTGAGTCACATCAGTCCAGAGATCATACCAGTGATATGGCAGAAAGCCACAAATTTGATAAGGAAAACATCTGGACATCCTGGGAATATCTGGACAGTTGAGGGGTATGAATGTGAACTATATGGTCCAAACACAGTGCACCTACAGTGCAAAGTATTGAAGCTGTGTTAATGATCTGTAAAAGGACATGGACTGCCATATAAAATGATCACTCAGAGGAAGAGCATGTATTGAATAGGGACAAACAGATGAATCGTATGAATGAACACAGGGAATGAGAATAGGCGAATCTCCCTCACGTACAGCAGAGGAGGGCATATCAATGGAAGAGGACTGTAGCAGCGACACCAAGCACATATCTATATTGTACAGTACACACTGTACAGCGAAAATGTGTTGTCTGTGACTATCACACAAGGTGACATATCAATGGGGAGGATGTCAGTGTGAGATAATCATCCTTACATGAATAATGCAGAGGACATGTATCAGAGATATGACATGTAGTTAGGGTAGGGTGCCTATTGGGAAGCTCTGCAAACTGATATGCCTGAATATGAGTGTACTCTCAGCACAGGTCTCCAGCAAAGTGGCCACAGGTAAAGGATCATGGAAAACATTACAAGAACCAACCACAATCATTGACATTATCAGAATAATACTGCGACTAATCCCATGCCTCTGACATAACATAATGTGGAGTGATGAGAGATAAGCCTACACACGTGCACGTGTGCGCGCACACATGCACACTCACACACATACACAAACATACACACACACACACACACACACACACACACACACACATTCTTGAACAACTATTATGATACATTCACACTCTCTGAGAGTAACCACTCACACTGTCCTGGTACTATAATATCAGCAGGAGGTGTTAGGAGGGACACTGCTATACCTGTATGCGACAGTATGGACAATACAGGCTAGTTGCTTTGTGTGGATGGCATATATCTAGCACAATCTACACTATCATGAATAATATACGTGCCATTAATGTCGTCAAACACCTGCATGTAGTGCGTGCATAAGCACAAAAAGTAGCATAAATGCATCTGGTGTAATAACCTGTTTGGTATTCCGCACCATCAGACAGTCATCTATATTCCACAGAAAGAATAGGTAGGTATGACCAATAAGCTATGTGACAGCTCACTATGATAAAGGTGGTACACTTCAGTTGCACATCACTGAAAGATGTGTAGGGAGGTACATGAAGAGGGCGCATTGTACACGGTTATTGGTGTGATGAAGGCTGGGAACCATAAAAGTATTATGGCCGCTGATGTGTATGTCCTTCACATACTCGCTACTTGTGTTACATTCAAGGCAGTATTCAGCACTGCGACCACATGCTGGTGGATGTACCACTTGCCATCTACTCCAGGATATGGGTGCATACCTCTCAACCTCTTAGAGTAAAAAATCTGGACAAAGCCTGAAATAATTGGGGAACAAATAGGGACATATTTTAAATATTGCTCTTACAAACTTAAAAGGTTGATAGAATAATAGATTTTTGCATTAGCATGAATTTTCTGAAGGATGTGGAGTCTTAAACTCAAATGTTTGTCATTAATTAATGACTTCAATCCTTACCAAATGTTTGTCATTATTTAATGACTTCAGTCCTCAGCTATTTGACAGAAAAGTACAGATTTTAGGAGGAACACACCAAAGATATGAGGCAAAAATCTGGACATTCTGCGAAAATCTGTACAGTTGAGAGGTATGCATGGGTCACATACCCATTGATCTGATTACAGGGTGTGATGTCATCATTATACTTAGGTGGTGTGTTTGTTTCACGAGTCAACAAATTGCTCCATGTTTCTTGTCAATGCAGGTGTTGTCATGGCTGTGGCAGCAGTTTTTGGTATGTGTTGATACTGTCTGTATTATACTAATATCACAGTTGGAGTCACTGATTGCCCACAATCTGTAGTCCTTCAGGCAGCTGTTTGGACACAGCATGTGTATATAATTTGTGATGTCCATCACTTAACTAATAGGCATGAAAGGGCCTAGCAGACATCCTTGATGTACCAACCTGATCACTGGACCTAATAAATAGGTCATAACACACATTTCAACATAATGAGATGAAACATGTCATACACTGATCTACCCATTTGGTGATATAGCTGTTTATAGCCACATATGACTGTGTTGATTGAATACCTCACTGTGGGTTTTTGTCAAATGCCATGACCTGGTCAAGTTCCACAAGAAGATACTGTTGTCATCATGACCTCAATGACCTCTTGGAGAACATCTATCAGATGTAACAGATGATGTAGCATTAAAAACTCAGTCAGGTCTGTTGCACACACTTGGAATATTACTAGTGCAAATGTAGAAGAGGTCCATGTTGACATGTTGGTCTACCTCACAGTCAAGAACAGTCAGGCTGTCTCTATACATGCATGCATCAGGTGCTGTCCCTCCAACTCAGGTGGATGCATGCTGATATACACCCTTGTATGGGAATATAGGCTGTGTGGAGGATGCGTTGAACTGTGTAATCAACCATATCAGGAAGGTGTATGTGCTGAGTCACGCCATAGGTGATCTGTAATGTTGTCACAGCCCATTGATTCCATGTGATAGGTCTGAATGAAGGTAAGACAGTGCATACTGCCTATCATGATCTGGGCTAGGGTTTTGACACAATCCCAGATGGAGGCATCATTGAGAAAACCTCCAACCTGGGGATTAACCCTTCTGTCAGTTCATGGGTAACCAATTGGCTCAATGACAGAACACATCATATGAAAGTTGGTGAATCAACCTGTACCAGTAGACCTGTCACCACTGGTAAATCCCAGGGATCTATGCTTGGCCCTTCATGGTTTGAACACTACTTCTTGACTGTTCAGGCAAAGTATATGTCCTTTGGCTTACCACGTTTGCTGATTCTTGCATATTGTGTGCAATCAGGTCCACCAATGGTGATAACATAGTACAGGAGGAGCTAACACACACACAACTGAATGGTGACAAAGGCATACAATCTACAAATAAATGCAGAAATGTGTGTTTGTAATGTCCATCTGAAAAGTGGAATGCCATGTTAATCACAGCACTGACAACAGTCATGCTATGCAGAAACCCAGTGATGCAAGCACTGGGAACACATGTAGATAGAAATCTGAACTTCGACTACAAAGTGTCCACACTGGTATTGAAAGCCTATGTTGTGCACATCATAAGTCACACCATCATATTCAGATCTTAGGATTGTATGACAGCAGTATACTCAAACCTCATCAGAACACTAGTAGAGTATAATTCTTTCTTTTGCATGTACATCACCAGACACATGCAGCAGCTGGAGAGATTACAGGGGTTTCTCACCAAGAAAACACAGGGCCTACAAATCATGCCATGATGTTTGTGGCTAGACTGAAAGCCATGTCACTGTAATCTAAATGATATAGTATGAGGTGACTTTTGCCTGGCCTTCAGGCCACAAATCAGATATAGCTGTTGACATCAGCAGTATCTGTTGAGGAGAACATCCTAATAACAATGTCCCACATGCTGGTGCAAACTGTTCTCTGTTTGTCAAGCAATAACAGAAATAAACAAACACACACACAAGTTGATGACAGTAAGAATAGAACCCCTACCTATCAAAGTACACAGACTGCAGACCTCTGTATTTAAGGCAAGTGCCACAGCTCATGTCTGATCTGGAGTGTCTCAGACAACATTTTACAGCTGATGAAATCCACAGTGTCTGTTGAGGAGAATATGGTAATAACAGTCTCCCACATGCTGGTGTAAAAGGCTATCTATAATGTCAAGCAAGAGCACAAACACACACCCAGTTGACTGCAATGAGAAAAAAACTCCCACATATCTAAAGACATAGACTACAGAAAATACTGTCAATGTATGGGATTGGAGGAGTAACTGTAAGAAACACACTTCTGCTCTTCTTGCGAGACACACAGACAGACACACACACGTGCACACACACACACACACACACACACACACACACACACACACACATGCACACACACACAGTTGATTGCAGTGAAAACAGAGCCCCTACCTATCTAAGTACACAGACTACAGAACTCAGTACTTTACACAAGCATCACAGCACACGTCTGACTTTTACAAGACTGCATGTCACCTTATAGTGAATGACATCAGCAGGGCATGTTGGAGAGATGTTGGGAGGCCTGCATAGGTTCATAGCTTCATTGGTTCATAGGAAGTTACTAGTCTAATATCCCTATGGTGTTTACAAGCTTAGCCATGTAAAAACACAAGTAGCCTTATTGAGCATATTTAGAAGGTCATTGTTAGCAGAGCAATTTTGTGATCAGCACCAACTGGCCTGTCCATGTGGGACATAGGTGCCACCCGAGGGATGAATTTACAATCACCCATCCAGTTGTCAAGGTTGCACTTGAATAGGGTTATTGAGGAGCACTGCTTCGCATATTGTGGGAGCCTATTATGGAGGAATGACAATTGATGGGAGATATATCTGTCTCCCCAGCATGTTCTGTTTATGTTACAGGCTAAAAACGAACACCACGACTCGGCCAATAAGTGTACAACTCCACTTAAAAGTTAGTGGAAAGCGAATTGGAATAAACGCCTCAGATAATTGATGGTTACCATCCAAATTGATAGCCAAAAGCAAGTTTATGTTGGACAATAACTGTCTGTTAAGATAGCAGCTGTTAAAGTTTCACACCTTCTGCAAATGGTTTGCTGTAAAATAGTCAGCAAAACACACCAGCTGTTTAAATCCCAGTAAATATTTTGAGTTAACAGGTCGGTTTTCACCTCACCAAACAGAAACTTGTTCCACAGTTAAACAACACAATCTATTATGTGCTGAAATTCGGTCTTCACCTCATTACAAATGGAAACAGCTGTCCAAAATACACTTTTAAAAGGACCACAGTTATATAATCTTGTAAATACGAACACTTTATTGACAAAAAACTGACAAGCACTTTCACCTTGTAGGCTTCCTCAGGCCTGAGTGTGTGCAGTACAGCATGTCCTGGATGTGGGAGCAACAGTATCAGAGACAGCAAGCACATCCCAGAAAGAGCTTCCAGATATGTGTTGGTATTTCAGCAGTTGAATACTGTTACATAGTAGAACAATTGAAATCAATACTTTACTTCTGTGTCACATGTATTTTTTTTTGGGGGGGGGATTGCAGATTGCTACAGTTATTGGCTTAGGTTTGAGTTGACAGCTACATTCATGTTGAAAGTATACTTAATGGGCATATAATGGGATAAAAGTATTACCCCCTGTGTTACTGTTAATTGTGATGATGTTGCTCTTACCTCCTGATTACCTTCTTACAGGACCATCTGGATTACAGAGGAGAATCTCTTCTGCAGATGGTAAGCTAAACATTTTTATGTAAGTACTGCTGAGCAATTTAAAGAAATATTAAAATACATTGCCATCATTCCCCATTTCTGCTCTTTGGAGTGCAAGCCACGCCTTCATGGAAAAATGCCTTAAAGAGGTGAAATGGGGAGCAAGCAAGGGAAAGAACAAAGGAAAGCAGATCAGAAATGTGCAAGGGTTAATAGAACAGAACCATAGCTATCCATTTCTTTAGCAGTGTAAAGTGAACATATGCGGAAAATATTAACTGAATTTGGACTGTCATATGCAGAGAAAAGGGTGACCACAACACAATCATGTTGTATAGGCAATTGGACAAAATCAAGTGTATCATGAAGACACATGCAAAATGGAGAGCTATGTATGGGACATTTTTTTTTGTGGGACAGGTGTCCATTTTTTTTTTTTTTGTACAGGGAGAGGAATGTTGGGGATGGGATGTAGGAATTTCTGAATAAGGTAAGTTGAGTAGGAAAGAAAGCAACTGCAAACAGACAAGACTAACAAGACAAGAAACAGGGACAGTGATGGACACAAAAGGTTGGAGGACACTATGATTGAAGTGGGGGTAGGGACATCCCGAAGCCATGATTGTCTAGGTGGGGAAAAGTGAGAATCAAGTCCTTGCCCACAGGGCTGTCATAACTATCACCTCACTCTGTCTCTGGCTGGAGTGCTTGACATCTCCTTCTCCTCCTCCTCCTGGTACATTGCAAAATGAGGGAGAGCAGCCTCTCCAGCTGGGGTAGGCATGCACCAAAAATGTGGTCACAACCCTACACACCATACCTGGCAATTCAGCACAGGTGATAAAATCTCCAGCTCGGCCACTGCTCCCGGAGGGTACAACTGGACCAGCCTCCAGGGCAGGACTACCTGAGGTGGCAGGTAGTACAGGGGCAACACAAGCGGTGCTGCCAGTTTGGCTCCCAGATGTACTGGGCAATAGTGTTAGAGCCATTGGAAGGGGGAAGCATTTAGTGATGTGGTACACATGGATGACATGGATACATTTTGATGACATGTAATAAAATTTAATAAAATACAAAAATAAAATAAAAAGAGGGATAATGGTTGAGGTGAGAGAAAAAGGAGATACAATTAGTACCTTCGTATATGACATATAATGCTATGATACAAATATTTGACTATTATTTTAACTTTTACTTTTAAGGCTACCAACTCCTAACAGATAACTTTTACTTTTAAGACTACCAGCTCCTAACAGATGCACACTATACTACAAATTGCAGCAAGTACTCCTTGGCATATGCATTTAGTGCACATATGCAGGTTCCAATTATACAGATTACAGTTTACAGCAGGACAATTGTGCCTCCGGTATAGAGGTTTGAATTTAATTTAAATATAGTTATAAAATTAACCATATTATATAGTTGGGAAGTGTGGTGTTTGAACCCACAACCTCTGACTAAAGTCTAATATTGTACTCTTGGTTTGTGCTGCAGATTAATTTAAGTATACTTACTTTTACAGTTGAGATATGCATGCTCAATTTGATACAACTATATAAAATACCAAAAAAGCTATCTTTAGCTTTGAATGCTATAATAACACTACTCTTCTGCTGCATACATACCACATGCTTCCCTCACCCTTGTCAATTCTGCCCCATGGGTTCAGACATTTACCACAAGATTACAGGAAGTTATGGAAATTGAACAGAACAGAATACTATTATGAATACTAGTGTTGCCTATATTCAGCTTTTAAGTCTTGCAAATACTCTTTGTAGTTGACACTTACACAGGTATGGGATGTCCACAGTCCTAAATTCACCAATCCAATGGTTGATGGTATCCCTCTTCTTCCTCTGTATGCCATTGTAGTGATGCCTACATTGGTCACCAGTGCACAGGATACCGGTGGCACTTGTTACAGCCCGGGCTGAACTATCCCAAGCTTCTGACTTATACTGGGTGCCAGAATAGTCCCCCTGCAGAAGCCTGGCACTGTGGTTCTTAACTAGGAGTCCAATAAAAATCTTGGAATCCAGGACACCCATCTCTATGCCCTAAACCTGACACCTTCCCCACAAATGCCTGCCATGTCTGCCATGGATCTAGAGCAATAGAGAATGATGCTTTCCCACCAATTCCAGTCATCAGATTTACTGGGAGTATGCACACTGTTTGAAAATGTCATGCTTTGCTTACCACTGAACAAACACTGTGCTCGGCAGTGCATACCTCCGCACTGCATTTGCGCAATGGTAAGTGGAGCACAACAGTGGCAAGCAGTGAGGTATTACATAATTGCAGTTGCAATTTCAATGTTATTGGATGTACAGGCAGTTGTGCATGTGTGTTAGGCAAATGGGAAGGCCATGTCAGTCTAGATAGTGGAAATATACTTACAGGAATATAGTATACAGTATACCAACAGTCATACATGCGATAATAAATGTGAAAATACATAGATATATACATAAATAACTGACACAGTACTAGGGCCTCAGCCCTCATACATGTAATTAATATCAGCTCCAGTATGCCAAGTGTCATAAGTGAGAGTGACTATAATGAGAAGTGGAACAATAGTAAAAGCGTATGTAATATCCTGTATTTGAACCCATGACCATTTGTATGGCAGTCCTACACTTACACCTGTTGCTACAAAAAGGTTGAGGAAAACACTTATCCATGTTGCAGTTCATTGCTATAAACTGCAATGTCACAACAGTAAAACAAAGATTGCACACCCTGTACTAGAACCCAGGACCATCTGCACTCCAGCTCTGCACTTCCACCCATGGCCACAGGACTAGTTACATGACATGACATTCCCTATTTTACTAATCATTCTTAAGGTCTTGCTGTTAACCATCTTGCAAAGTCAGTTAGTGGGTAATGCTTGATGCCCAATAGTATTAAATGAATGCATCCAGTTTCATTTCTATTTTTGACTGAATGGATCACATCTGGCCAGTTGTCCAGTTTGTGCAGTGCTGCACTTCACACAAAGGAGATAAGCACAGCCAAACCTGACATTCATTTCTCTCCAGTTTCCGTATTTGTGCTAAGCAGCACATTGAGCAAACAGTGCCCCCCCCCCAAAAAAAAGAAAAGGAAAAAAGGGAGAGGTAGTTGAAATGAAGAAAAACATACACAGTAGAAAATGCTAGTATAAATGATATATTTCTACATAGGTCTGGATTTGAACTCTTACTCCAATGCACCTTCAGAACACAGGATGGGGGCCTTATCCCTATTTGCCACACAAACCCCTTTGCATCAATGAACTGAACTCAATCTGCACACAACCACGTGCAACAACATCTACAATGATACAAACCATGCAGGTGTTATTTGTACATTTATTAGTTTTGGATGTAGTGCAACTAGTGATCACAGAACCTGCCATGATTATTGCTTGCAAATATATAGCTATTCTTATATTTCTGTGTGTTTGTTGGTCATTTTTCATTTACCTGAGCAGTAATCTAAGACATGCAGTGTGTAAGCTATTCTATATCATTGACTTTAAAATATGTGAGTATATTAAGTGGAAAAAATATCATATGCAGTTGCCAACAAATGAAGGGTAGATTGGATGTTACTTACATTTCCAGCCTTACATCTAACACTTTGTAGATCTAACCTGATGCACCCAGTGGAAGTAAGGCAGCCCGCAGTGCCATTGTGTCTTCCTTCTCCCAACACTAATCATTCACAGTTGTAATGCATTAAAAACAAAAACTGAGGGAGTGCCTTCACTAAGTTTGTATCTCCTACACAGATCCAATTTTTTTGGGATACAGCAATTCTAATGAATTCACACTGCATTTGCATCTTTACCACGCTAGCAACCTTGAATCTACACCATATAAAAAGTCAAGCATGTAGCTAGGCAATCTGATGGTGAGGAGACTTGTTTATGTTGGGAAGAATGCTATTTCTTCAAGATATGTATGTACAGAGGAGTATTGAACTTCAGAAGGTATGCTTGCATTTCATCAGCTACATACTGCATATGTTGGAATGTATTTAAGAAAAATCTGAAGCAAAGACTTTTACACTTTTATCTGTATGCATTAGTTAGAAGCATACTGATGGCATGGGCATGTTTGCCAAGCCATTTCAGAGATATACATGATTGTCAATACATGAAAATGGAATGCTGTGTGAATAATATCTACAAATGTTTCAGGGACAGTTTCTTTGATAGCACTTTTAGCATTTCAAAGATAGTTTGTTAGCAAAATATGTCATTTTCCTATTTTGTTTTTTGGGGGGGGGGGCATAGGTGAATTAATGTTATGGTACAATCAAGGATATACTGTTCTACTGTGTGGGGTGCCAAAGGTAAGTTACTGTTATGGCACAAACAAAAATGTATTGCTCTTGTTACCCTCCTTGTTTTGCATCCTGCCTGTTCATATTTCACATCTGCAGACTGTTCTATGTTTCTACAGGGGGTAATACTGACTGGCTACCTTTTCTGTTTTGTCTGGAATCAATTATTTAGTACTTATGCAATACTTCTGTTGTCTTTTAGGACACCTAGAAGTGTGTCACCCTTTTGTGTCAATCCTCAGAGACCCCCCTTTACCAATGCAGAGAAGTGCATGCCTTTAGGCAATGTGGTGCTTTTTTGTTGGAAAGGAGATGGGGAGGTATAGCACAAAGGATGCAAATCTGGCAACAGATAGTTGCTCATCTGAATGCCTTGGGTAGCCATGGCAGGGCATATGAACAGGTGTGTCATAGGGCCACTGACATCACCACATCTCCACGAAGGAGAGCAACTGCAGTGAGCCATGACCAGATGGGTACTGGTGGACAGCCTGCTAGGGAACCACCACAAATACCCAATGAAAAGATTGTGGCCAATATCAGGGATCCAGACACTCACAGGAGTGTGCAGTACAGCATGTCCTGGATGTGGGAGCAACAGTATCAGAGACAGCAAGCACATCCCAGAAAGAGCTTCCAGATATGCGTTGCTATCTCAGCAGCTGAATACTGTTATATAGTAGAACAATTTAAATCAATACTTTACTTATGTGTCACACGTATTTTTTTTTTTTTTGGGGGGGTTGCAGATCACTACAGTTATTGGCTTAGGTTTGAGTTAACAGCTACATTCATGTTGAAAGTATACTTAATTGACATATAATGGGATAAAAGTATTACCCCCTGTGTTACTGTTAATTGTGATGATGTTGATCTTACCTCCTGATTACCTTCTTCCAGGACCATCTGGATTACAGAGGAGAATCTCTTCTGCAGATGGTAAGCTAAACATTTTTTATGTAACTACTGCTGAGCAATTTAAAGAAATATTTTGGTGTGTGCTGTTGATGTCAGGCCTGTTGTGTGTATTGCTGTACTGTCTGCAATAGTGGCAGCACTGTTACTTTGTTAACATATATTGCAGTATAGTAGTGTAGGTATTAATGTAGTCATGTGTTTGTTGCTTTTTATCACAGGTGATCATAACAGTGGGAGTGTGGCCCTTCTGCCATCTGATGTCAGTATATTAGCAGACTCTGATGATGATGGTGGCCAAACTGAGGCATAGTCAGGGGTGCAGAGGATGAATCTGACAATGAGGCTGACAAACAGTCATCCCATCCGATTCCATCAGACACAACCAGTAGGCCTACACCCACCTATTCCAGTGAGGTGACAGATATTAGGGTGAGGCCATTGATCATGGAAGTGTGGCTACTGTGGCTTCAGTGCTTTTTGAGTCTGGCCATAGCCAAAGTTTAGGTGAGGTGCCAAGCAGGAGGGTTAATAGGGGTGCTCAGAGGAGGCCTGCTATTCTTCCTCCACCTGGTGCAGGTGTCACTTCCCATGCTATTCAACATATGTTTAGGGCCATCATAGTGGCACAAGCATGCTCCCATAGGTGCTTCAGATAGATACAAAGGTTTGTAGATGTGGCACAGTCTGACATGTGTGACTGCCTTCACAGTGTTGCCTATTCAGTAGATTGGATGATTGATACAATGGAATGAAAAATGCCTGCGATGAAATGTCTGCTGGGAGGGGAACGGCATCCATGAGGGCATAGGTTAGCCCCATCATCTGCTGTCAGCCAACGTAGCTTTGCCTGATCACACTTCGAGAGTGACAGTATTTCCACTGCTCCATCAGTGAGTGTGCTGTCCACAAGCAGACATGGCCGGTCATGGGGTCATGGTGCTGGGCGTCCCTGTGAAGGGAACTTGTCCAGCATACATCAGTCATGTTCGGGTAACAGCACTGCATCTGACCATGGGCATGGAAGTGCCAGTGCAGTTCCTGGCAGAGTCAGTTCTCATGGTTGGGGATGACAAAGATGAACTGCCACCTCCACCATGCATGGCTCACACCTGTCCAACATACCAAGATGTAGAGCCAGCTCTGGCTTGGCAGACACTCACACACCAATTCCACCCGAAGGCCCCTACAGTTGCTCCTTTTGTGTCAATGGCCATTTGTTGGTGTAGCTAACTATCTGTCTGCTTCTCTTTCTTACTCAAACACACTCACCGACCTTTTGTGGCAGGCTAGTCTTCCTGCACCCACATACACAACACCATGTTCAAGTGATGATAACTGCACCATATTCCTGTTTTCCATCATTTGGATTCAGGGATACATATGCTTTGTGTCTGTTGCTCAGGGTACATAGCTAACTTAGTGCTTATTATATCTGTATTTGTGGTGTTGTACTATTAATTGTACCTTTGATATATATTGGCCTTGGAAAGTTAGACAGCTGATAGCATCAAAATTTCCCATCTTTATAGTGAATGATCTTGTGAAGGTTGTGAAACGGAAACTACAATGTGTATCATCACTTTCTAACTTCTCTCTTTAATGATTTTCCAGTACAAATGTATGGTGCTAAACTGACTGCATGCAGTGATCATCAGTCCTTTTGAGAAGTATGACTGTGTGAATCTTTGATGCCTGAGGCCTACTATTTAGTAATGGACACATGCAAGTCAAATAAGACTCTGCTATCACATGTTAAGGTACTTTCTGTACAACCCTCCCACTTTTTACTTGCTTACCGGACCAAGTAATGAAATACGAGCATATGCCACACATTCATATTATTAAACAATACATTCCAGGCTCAGGACTTGCCTTGTAAATGCAGCAGTTACCATAGTTTTAGTTCAGGGCTGATTGTCTGATGCAAGCAGTACACAGCCAATACATGGGGAGGTAAAGGTTGTGTGAATTGCCTGGCATCAATGTTACTATATGAATGTGAGTAGGAGAAAGGTTTTATGACCCTAGGTGGTGATTGAGTGTGTTACACTTGGTCTCTTAGCCAATGCAAGGGCATACTGAGTACTCCTATTTCTGCCTACACCCACAGCTGGTGGTTCTGCCTCTGACTCCTCATTTGCCTGTGGCTGTAGTGACTATGGTGGGATGTTTGCCCCTTTCCCTTAGTGATCCTGTGAAAGCTGTTTCCTCAGGATTGTGTTGTGTAGCATTGCACATACTATAAATATTTCTGTACATGTCCATGGATTGTACTGCAGGGCTCCCCCAGATGTATCTAGGCACCAGAACTGTGACTTCAGCAGCCCAAACACACAAGCTATGATATTTTTGGTTTGAGTGTATGCCTCATTATGGCATTTTTCCGTGAGTGTGTGTGCATTTCTGATGGGTGTCATCAGCCACGGTTCCAGTGCATAGCCTGCATCCCCTAGTAAATGTCCTTGTGAGATATCCCCCATAACAAACATCTGGTAAAGTAGGGAGGTGTGCCAGATATGTCAGTCATGGTAAGGGCTGCCAGCACACACATTCAAAATTATTCCCTTGGCATTAAACACAACATGGCAGTTGATAGAGTGGTACCCCTTTCTTTTCATGTAGAGCCTACTTGGTACCCGGGTGGTGCCTTAAGTTCTATATGTGTGCAATCTATGTCACCCAGTACTTCAGGGTAGTGTGCTACATGGTAGATCTCCTGCATATTTTTGGCCCTCTCCTCAGAACTACAGGGAAAATGTATGTGGTCACTGGCATGTTGGAGCATAGCATTCAATAACTGGTGGAGGATCCTAGACACTGATGCCTGTGACATCCCCAGCATGTCCCCTGTTGGTCTCTGAAATGTACCTGTAGCCAAGATTCTAAATGCTACACATACCTTTGTCTCCACTGGGATGGGTTTCCTTTGGTTGGCTCTGGCTGTGAGTTGAGAACGGCAGAGGTCACAGAGTTCCTTTAGTGTGTCTCTGCCCACCCTCTAGCGCTCTACAATTTCCATATCATGTAGGTTACGAAAAATTAAACAGGGCCTGAAAACCCTTCTCCTTCTCAGCCTGGACCTATTAGCAGCAGCAGCAGCAACAGCATTGGCTTCAGCCTGTAGCAGATACAAATGAATTAAAGTAGCAGCAGCCCCTAACATTCTCTCAGTGTAGACTCCTTTCCATGGCTGCATTCCAAAGGTTGTTGACTTCACAGGAAAAACCAGCACAGAGTCTACATGGATGCTTTATAGCTTATTGAATAGCTCCACCATGTTGGATTGGCTGATTAGCATGCAATTCAGCTGCTTATGCTGTAATTAGCATGCCACAGTGTTTACCTTGTTTGCACAGGGGTGTACGGCTCTGCACGGCACTTACTGAATCTAAACTGTCTGTGGAACAATGTGCACACAGTGAAAAATAAATGTGTAGGCTTTATTGAATCCCCCCTATAATCCTTATCCAAGCCATACCACATTTTCTTTTTTCTCCTTGCTGCCCTCTGTTAACTATCAGTCTTCACTGTCAATCATTCATTCTTCGCCATGTACATCAGAGCTGATCTTGTAAGCTGTCAAGCATACAGCCACTGGGTTCTTTCTCTTACATGCCCTAACCCTACTCCTGGTGGCTAATCTGGGTACCTCCATCACTGCAGGGGCATCCTACATTCTCCCCATGCCATGTGCCTGCTCCCACATACAGTGGATATAAAAAGTTTACACACCTCTGTTAAAATGCCAGGTTTTTGTAATATAAAAAAATGAGACCACAATAAATCATTTCAAAACTTTTCCCACATTTAATGTGATCTATAACCTGTACAATTCGATTGAAAAACAAACAAATCTGTTAGGGGAAAAATATAAAAATTAAAAAACATACAATATGCTGGTTGCATAAGTGTGCACACTCTTAAACTAATACTTTGTTGTGTGTGCACACCCTTAGACTAATACTCTGTTGAGTATTAGCTTAAGGGTGTCCACACTTATGCAACCAGCATATTGCACATTTTTTTATATTTTCTTCCTCTAACAGATTTGTTTGTTTTTCAATTGAATTGTACAGGTTATAGGTCACATTAAAGGAGAGAAACATTTTGAAATGATTTATTGTGGTCTCATTTTTTTATATCACAAAAACCTGGCATTTTAACGGGGGTGTGTAAACTTTTTATATCTACTGTACATGCCTCATGACATCTACCATTACTGCCTTGGGATTGCCAAGTGTAAATGCCCTTGTGTTATGGCTTCTCTTACACAAACGCAGCTGCTACTTGCACCCACACTGCATGCAAGTCTTTCTTGGTACTAAGGAATTGTATAGTAAGCTCTTTTTGTCTGCCTCGTTAAGGATATGCACCCTTCCACTGAAATTCATATTACAAAAGGCTGTCAACTGCAGTATGTATGAATGCTTGCATATGTCTCACGTTTGCAGAGTGTACTGGAAACAAAGTAGCCACCAGTATCAGGACAAGCAGTCTCTGCTCATGCTGTAACTGCCACAGTCCTGTTATAGTCTGTCTAATGCATGTGAATACAGCATTCATAAGCATACACACATTCCTCCCAGTGTACTATGGTATGGCCATTTCATTGGTTACCAAGTTGAGCACAACTGCTGGCAGCAGAAGTGATTGCCTTAACCTAAACATACCTGTTGGCAAGTACATCTGTTGTACACATTCCCCTATCTGTCCTTACAGCCATCACTTAGCATGCCCACACCCAACCCAGTAGGTTTTGCAGCTATCATTCTACCAATCCTAATAATATACAACATATAGTTCTGTGTCATATATTTATCGGTGTCTGCATATCCAGATGAAGAGATAGATGGCAAATACAGGCTGTTCAGTTTCAGTCCTGCTGTAAATTATGTCCCATAACAAGAACTTAGGACAAATAAATGACATCTGTAAGATGGGATGATGACAAGAGTGCATGCTGACCACTCTTTATGTGACCAGTTGTCCAATGCATAAATGTGAAAGGGGGATGCAGCCACACTGTACAAAAGTATTGGAAGCTTGATACTGACATGCTATGCCATACTAAGTCAAGACCACACTCCAAGCAGCTAAGATGTCAGTCCCTAGGGAAGCAGGGGCATCTGGATGCAGCAAACTAATAAAGCTAGAGGAGTTTTTGGTGTATCTCTAGGGGGGCCCCTGATCTGAATTAATCCTTGAAGGAGTGGTCACTGATGGACCCATCACCACATGTCTCAGTGGATGATGCATCACATTAATGCCTTTTACACTGGATTTCTGTACAGGAGCACTGCTCATAGACAATGTAATCTGCCCACAGTAACTGTTGGGAATATTTTGTTGTGGATACATCAGGTATCCAGCTATGTCAGGACAGCAGCAGAGGTTGCTGGAGCTTGTATGGTACATCTTTCATAGATACTTTTAGTGTGCATGCCAAGACACAATTTTGCCGCATGTACCCATGATCATATTGCTCTGCATTTTGTCGTGCATTCACAGGGAGAAGTTCTCCTACAGTGAAACATGCATAGGCATGGATTTAACAACAGGCTGATGATATCACTTAAGCTGGCATTTATGATAATGAGTCAAAGGGCTGTGCAGTGATGCAGAGCATAGCATTGTCACCTCAGAGCAAGAGGTTCTCCGGTTCGATTCTTGGCTAGAGTGCCTTTTGTGTGGAATCTGCATGTCCTCCATGTGTTCACATGGGTTTCCTCTAAGTGCTCCAGTTTACTCCCACCTTTCAAAGACATGCAGCAGGTGGATTGGACACTCTAAATTGGCCCTAGGTGTGAGTGTGTGTGTGCAAGTGTGTGGTATGGATGAACTTACATAACAGGGCTAGCCACCCAGTGGTATAAACATTGACTCTAGATGATTGTCACGGTTGAAGTTACACCCCAACCCCATGTGCAAAAATGGGAAAAGGGGTTGAGGATGAATGGATAGATGGATGGACAGAAACATGAGTCAAAGGCTGATGGCAAAGTACAGCTGTCTGTCTCCATTTGGATGTGTACAAGCTGAAGGTTCAGCCTCATCTACACAAGAGAATGAGAATGTAGATCACAAGTGCTCACATCCCCAGTGGAGGAGGGATCCCCCATGGCTCCAGCCACCAACAATGCTTCCTCTGCAGCAGTAGATTCACACAGTGTAACAGAACTGGGTACACAGCTCATGACATCAGTCAACAGATGTATTTCAGTATCATGCAGGCACATACAACTGCAAGGCAAACCATCATGGTCCTCATTGCCATGTTGTGTGGCATTGGTTGGAGGACATGAATCCAGAGACACAGTAATGAGTTGCTGAAATCTATGGTGGACACACCACTTTTTTACCCACCACACTGAGGAGGATTGCAGCGCCACCATCACTACTCTTACTAGCAGTGCTGTTCCATGTCAGAGAAGTGTATGTGCTAGGGTTGGCCTGGGATTGGCCTGGAAAGGATACATACCAGGAGTGTCTATGCAGGGGAACCATCACAGGGTATACAGTCCTCTCCTGCATATGGGCATGTACCTTGGTTTTTTTGTGATTTACATGTACCACAGTCTTCCAGATTCCACTGGCATGACACCTCACTAGTAAACCCCTTCCAGGTCACAGTCCTGCAGTTAAACACCATCTATGTTGACAGAACCACAAGTCTCAGTGTCATAATCCAGCATAATAACCACAAATCATGGTCACATAGTGATACTTCAAACACATCACAGGTGGGCATTGTCTATGACATAGAGCAGCCATCATCCTGAGATCATGTATCAAGCTCCTACCTACCAATAGCACTCTATACCACACCAAATGTACACACAAAGACAACCAGTTCTCTAGTTTTCTAAGATAATTAAAAAGGATTTGTATTTTTCCTTGCTTGCATATGCCAACCTGAGGTCAGTGGGCTATCTTGCTACATCTAATAGCCTTTTTCAAATTCTTAGTCAAATTCTTAATATTTTCCTTTACTTGGGGATTTTTAAATCTACTGTACACTGTAAAGAGCTTTATTCTTTTTATTATAGGTTTTATTTATGTTGGTTGTTCACCAGGGTGGTTTGCTTTTAAATTTGGATCGAGCTGGGACTGTCAATTATATACATTTATTTATGTAGGTATAAAACTTCTTTTTGGATCATTTTGCTGAGGTGTTGTCTGGGATAATGGTGGTATGAGTGAATTCTGAGACTTCTTCATAAAATATGAGGAGATATGTGTGTTTGATCTCTCTGAATTCAGATGTATTGGTTTCAGGGGGCTTAGATAATGTGAGGAAAAGTTACAAGATTATGATATGACTTAATCAGAGAGGGAGTTACTAGGAGAGTTCTAAATGTTGACACTACATTTGTAAATACCAGGTTAAAAAAAATGTCTTCTAGTTGGGCTAGTAACAATCTGGTCCATTTAGTTTTTATTTATTACATCTAGAAACTTCTCTGCATATCCTGCATTGGAGGTGTACGTAGCCCAGTTAACTGAAGGGTTGGTAAAGTCTCCTAAAATGATGGAGTTCTAATTTATGGGGAGTTCATCCATGATGTTTAGGAACCTAGCATGCACTTCCAAGGTTAAAGAATGCATCCTGTAGGTGATAAATTGGTAAATGACTTTGTTCCATGTGATTTGGAGTTCAGTAAATTCCATTGTGGGTCTCTGGAAATCTATCTGGAAGTGATATGGTCACTGACAAACATGGACATGTCACCAACATTCCCACTGGGTCTGAAGGCATGCTAGGTGCTAAACGCAGATATGAAAGAGATGCTTTCTGTGCAGTTAAGACATATTTCAGTGATTACACATGTATGAATCCCTTCCAAATGTAAGAGTGACTTAAGGTTGGAAAGCTTGTTGTTTAGATTTCTAGCAGTAAACAGAGCAACCTTAAACTGATCCTGTTTTGATACTGATATGTTTGTTATTTGGCATATTTCAGTGATTACACATGTATGAATCCCTTCCAAATGTAAGAGTGACTTAAGGTTGGAAAGCTTGTTGTTTAGATTTCTAGCAGTAAACAGAGCAACCTTAAACTGATCCTGTTTTGATACTGATATGTTTGTTATTTGGAATGGTCATTAACTGAATTTGGCCTAAAAAGGAGTTATGGAAGTATCATGGGCTTTAGCCAGTATGCAGAAGCCTTTGATAAGAGGCACTGATCATCCCTTGCAAATCAAGTAGGACTGTCAAAGCATCTTGTTCCATGACACATACTGGATCCCCCTAGAATGACCCCAATTATTAACCAACTGTTGAAGCCAATCATCTTTTTGCTGTACCTAGGCATCATTCATGAAGAAGGGATGATTCCATTCACTATCAAACTCTTGCCTGCATTTGTGGCATGTATTCAGAGCTCAGACATTTCTCTCTGAATCTCTCTCAGGGATTTTTTACCCCAAGTCATTCACCCTCTAATATACAACTACAATATTATAGTTATAGTTGTCTGGTTTAAGGATCCTTAGGGACCATGAGATGTGTTAGTTGCTGGCACCTGAAAGACAACTCACTGTCACTCTGCATTTATCCAACCTAGTGAGTTGGGAGTCTGCTTGTCTCACTTTAGAGTCAACAATCAGTAAATTTTTTACTTGTACAGTGGTCTGGTGAATTGGAAATGAGTCCTTTTTTCTCACAGTGACTCTTTGTTAAAGGTGGGATGTTATGTAGTGCAATGTTTGATTTTGGTACTTGCTGAGACTTAATTTGTATTGGTCAAGGAGGCTTAGATAAGGATTTCTTTAAAGCAGAACATGTGGTGTTTTAGTGCAATTCTCAGTCTGTTTTGTTTTGTATTATTTTTTTGTGAGAATAAGGCCTCCATGTCTCTTAAATATTTGCACCTCTCACAAGCAGAGTTATTTGTACTTAGTAAGAGCTCATTTATCTGTGAGTGTAAGACAGTTGCTACACTGCTTTATTTATATATTGATTAATTGATTGATCGATCGATTGATTGATTGATTGATATTTGTTTACTGGGAAAGTACACTGGGTCAAAGACCCATTTTCAGTGGAGGCCTGGGGAGAAAAGTTCCGCAAACAATTTGAACAATGTACACAGTTTAACAAGAAACAAGGAAGTAGCAAGTTACAATACATTAGAATATTGTATGTAAAAGTACTACAGTACATTTCAGAAATTATACTAGAGCAAAAATGCATAGTAGTAAAGGACATAGAGGGTGAAATGAAATCAATGAAACGTGAATATCTAGTATTCATTGGGTTACACATACATTGGTTTCAACAATATAATCATACATTGTACACATACATTATTTACATACATTCTTTACATGCATTGTTTAGGTAGAAGTTTAAGGAGGCTTGTTGTTTATAGTGCTGGAACAAGCGGGATTCTTGAGGTGATTTTTTTTAATGCTGATTTAAAGGTTTTAGAACAGTTGATATGTGTAATATGGGGGGAGGTAAGGAGTTCCATAGTTTAGCAATGCTATGGGAATATAGACTTTGCCCTGCTCTTTTGTTGGGTTTGGTAACATTTAGTAGCTGTTTGCTGGAAGATCTAAGAGTTCAGGTTGGAATATAAGTATGAAGGATGGAGTGGAGAGGTGGACAGCTGTTGGGTTCATAAATTAATTTGTGGGGTAGAATACCTAGGGTTATGAGGCTGGCAACGGGGAAGAAAAGTATGCCAATCGTCCATTATGTCCAGTGTGAAGTAAAACTTTATTTGATTTACAAAGAGTTTCCAAGGTTAAATTGAGATTTGGTCTACAGAGACAGTTTTCAGTTAGAGAGTGGGAACCGTATGTAACAGTAACATTGAACGTATTTGTAGCTTGCTCTTGGCTAAGATGTTCAACATAGTGCTGCTAGGGTCTGGAAGGAGCTATTTTTAGGATGCTGGATACTTGTCTCTGCATGTTATGCAGCTATGCACAGTTTGCTGATCCTGTACATACAAAAGCCTATTTACTGATGGAGTTTGGGTGAGCTGGTTATGTCAGGCAAACTTAACAACTGAAAGTGCCTGCATCTATGAAGTGCACCTTTCAACAGCACTGTGTTAAGCTCAATATAAAATAAAGTGGAAAAAAGAAGGAACCAATGAAAACAGCAAAAGCTCAAACCAACAGTGCTTATCTTCTTCAAAAACTGCAATAATTGCACTCCTACAGCAAGAACAACATCTAGAAGCTATAGACTCACATACCTGGCCAATACCAGCTATTTGTTGTAACTTGGAAAAGTGACTAAAACACAGGAAATAAATGCAGCAACACTGATTAATTCACATAACAGCATATAAACCACTTGAAATCCAATGCAAACTATAAAACAACTTCAATTAATTGCTGTAACTTCATTTTCAAAGAAAACACAATAAAATGCAGAAGAATGACAAACAACAAGATTAAAGGAATCTTGATGAGTGGATGGGAGATCGTAGGTTTACCCCGGGTATCACTTCTGTGTCACTGTTAGACAGAGGCACAGTATACTAACCTCGAAAAAGGGCATAGCAAAATAAATTTAAAATGGGTGGCGAAAGCCAAACACATTCTGGCTAGGCTTATAAATGCCCTAGGGCAGATAGCCTAGTATGAACCTATGAACCTATGAACAATCAAAACTGATTTTAATAGCTATGCTGACATATGTGTAGTAGAATAAATGTACTTTCCTGTTTACTGGATACAAAATAAAGTGAAAACACAACTTTGTTTTTGTTTGTTTTTCGGGTTTTTTTTAGCTTATGCTCAGGATTGGAGCTTCCATGAATCTTAGAAAAAGACAACAATGGCCTGTCTTCTTATCCAGTATAAAATATACAGGGAAATGGAATAACCAATGAAAAACAGCTAAAGCTCTAACCAGTAATGTTTATCTTCCCCAGAAATGCAGCAATGTCCATTCCTGCCACAGTAATAACTACTAAGAATACAGCAATAAGTGTAGCAACCCTAATTTATTTAAAAACCCAGAAACCACTTAAAATGCAGTGTAAGCTGTAAAACACCATCAATTAATAGTTACGTTTTCTGTTTATGACCACCTCTCCTTAACTCTTCATGGCTCCTTCCTTGTTCTGACTTCTTTAACATTCTAGTTCAACTTGCATCTATGACATAAAAGACCCAAGATATATGTAACTTTTTTGCACCCTGACTATGGCAAAAAAAAAAATGATCGTTAATGGACTCCAAATGATCTTTAGTATTAGAATTGTAAACTGGGTACTTTAATATTTACTTCAACTTTCTCAATGGAAGGAATCCCTGATGCTTAGTATGCCTCAGCTCTCAAAGGATCCAGTACTTGGGATGATTCAAGATATGTCTGTTGTGTTAATACACATACATATATGCACTGAGGTACACAAATAGCAGTACATAAATGCTTCCTAGCTTCATAAATTCTTGCTTTGCTGTCACTTTATTGCATTTCATTCTAATTCTTGCCTACAATTACCTCCTAAGTCAGTGGTTTGCAGACTGTCCCATGTGATCTGCAGTGCTGTTCTAGCGTGCAGGTGTGATCTATTGGGCTTTAGGCTCTGTTTACTTTCTCCATATTGCAGCTGTAGTAATGCCTTCATCTGTATAGCGCTCATACTACATACATAATCTGTATACCTCATACTTTTGACACATTAATTAATCAGTGAGACAATCGTCTTCCATTTTACATCTCTTTCAAGCATTTCTGTTTCAACTTCTATCCTGCTTGCTCTTTCTCTTACTTAACTGCAATATAACCATGTTTGTCTCTGCCTTTTGCAAAACATTTGTAGGTATGTTAACTTTGTGTCCTGTTAACTTTTGCCAAACTTAATTTCTTTATATCACACTTAACTGTCCCTCTAATAGTGGAAGCACCGGTGAAGCCACTTGCAGAAATCCCTAATGAAGGTTATTAAGCTAATGGACATTCTTCATTAAAGGGCAGCAAATACAGACAGGGAGATCAGGAGCTATTTGTCAAAGAAACGCTAAACGCCCATGACATATACAACCTTTGAAGAGGAAGAAGAGTCCTAATATGAACCCAAAGAAAAAAGTAAGTTGGTAGTGTGGTGAAGCCATAGGTTCATAGGTTCATAGGTTCATAGGTTGGTACTAGGCTATCAGCCCTAGGGCCTATACAAGCCTAGCCATAACAATTCCCTGGCTATTTCTTCCCACATTATTTACTTTCCTGGACCCATGTCTAGCAGGGCGACTGACGTGATCCCTGGGGTGAATTTCCTTTCTCCCATCCAATCGTCAAGGTTCCTCTTGAAGAGGTCCAAAGAGGCACTCTGCTTGACATGTATGGGCAATCTATTCCAGAGTCTGGGGAGTCTCTGGGTCAGGAACCTATCCCTCCAGCATGTTTTGTTTATTGTGATGACAAGGTTTAGATCCCTGGAGCGTGTAGCTCTGAGGGATTGGGATTTCTTTAAGTGTAGCATGTCCAACAGCTCTGGGTTTGACATGGCCTTGTATGTTAAGCAGAGATCGCCTCTGAGTAGACGATATGCGACAGAGTATAGCTGGAGTTTTTTAAGGCGGTCAGCGTATGGGCATCTGCTTTAGGCCTGTGATTCTTTTAGTGAGGTATTTCTGAGGCCTTTCCAGTTGTTGCAGATGTCTTGAGAGGTACATACCAAATGGGGCATTGTATTCTATAATGGGTCTAATGAGGGATGAGTACAGTGGGACAATGACCTCCTTTTTTCTGGATGAAAAGCCCTTCGTGATGAGGTGTGCCACATGGAAGGATTTCCTGACTGTTGTGGCGATGTGGTTATCGAAGGTGAGACCACTGTCCACCTGTGTCCCTAAGTCTCTTATCACACTTTCTGTGTTTAGTGTACTGTCACCTATATGGTAATTCATGGATACATGTTTTTTCCCAAAGGGGATAACAATACATTTCTTGGCATTGAGCTTGAGCCCATGGCTCTGGCACCAAGCATCTGTTTCTGTAAGGCCCTTTTGTAGAGTATCCACATCATTTGGGGATTCAATAATGGCTCCCAGTTTGCAGTCATCTGCAAACTTTGTTAGCCAGAGTCCCTTAGTGTTGACCTGTACTTCAGAGATGTAGATGCCAAACAAGAGCGGCCCCAGGACTGAACCCTAAGGTACTCCACTTGTCACTTGTCTGGAGCTGGATTTGGAGTCGGCTACTTTTACAGTGTGGATTCTATCAGTAAGCCATTTAGCAACCCATTGGGTGACATAGGGATTAATGCCCAACTTAGTAAGTTTATCTATGATTCCAGAGTGGGGGATGGTGTCAAAGGCCTTGGCAAGGTCTCGATAGGCTGTGTGGACCACCTTACCCTTGTCCATGGCTCTGGAGACTGATTCAAAGAAGTCAATCAGGTTCAGGAGACAAGATCGGCCCTTCACAAACCCAAACTGGGTGGGGTCTAGTGTTTGAAGGTTGCCAATGTCTTTGTTTATAAATTCCATGATAATACGCTCCATGGCCTTGCAGATAAGGCTTGTCAGACTGATGGGACGGTAGTTTCCGGGATCCAAGGTGGATCCCCCTTGTGGATTGGGATATCTGTAGCTCTGCGCCACTCAGTGGGCACGAAACCTGAGGTGAGGCTATGATTAAACATGACACTTAGGTGAGGTGCCAGTTCATATTGTAGTTCATGTAGTACACAGCCCGGGATGTCATCTGGTCCCATGGATGCTGTATTCTTGGCTTTAGAGAGTGCGTTTTGTACCTGTGTGGCCGTTATTACTGGAATTTGGCAATTTTCCGGTATTGAGATGGGCCATTTAGGGGGTGAGAGGGGGTGAAGTTGGCACTGAATCGATCTGCCAGGATATTGGCAATATCCTTCGGATCAGTATATTTAATGCCATTCTGTTTTAGCTCAGAGCAGATCTGAGCATTGCCATTTAGATTCTTGACATAGTTATAGAATGCTTTGTGGTTGTCTTTGGAATCTTTGGCAATTTTATTTTCGTAACTAGCTTTGGAGGATTTTATGAGGCATCTCAGTTTCTTACTGAGGCTAGTAAGGGAGTTTTTTGCATCCTGGGATTTTCCTCTTTTCTGCAAAAGTTTCTTCCTTTTGTTGTAAAGTTTGTTTATGGCAGGGGACCACCAGATTGGCTTCCTTTTTTTGGATGAGAGCATTTTGGTTCTATTTGGGATGGCACGATTCATGCATGAGTGGATGTGCTCGTACAGTGCCTTAGTGTAGGATTCAGCAGTTGAACTTTCAGTTCCCGTCTGCATGGGTGTCATGAAGTTTGTCACTTCTGACTTGAGTAGCATGAAGTTGGCTTTGGAGAAGTTTTTTATGGTGGTTTCTTGGGGGGGGGGGGGGGGGGGGATGTGGATGTTAAGGGTGATTAGCTTATGGTCAGACCTGACTAACGAGGGGGTGACCATAGGTATGGAGCATTGATTTCCCATGTTGGTAATGACCAGGTCTAGGATATTGGAGCCCCTGGTGGGACTATGGATTAGTTGATCCAGGGCGTTGGAATTTATGAATTCCAAGAACCGTTGCGCAAAGGTGTTGGGACATGAGTAGTTTTCCCAGTTAATGGCAGGGTAGTTTGGTTCTATCTTAATATTTTCCAGTATGTTTAGAAAGGTGTAGTGAGAATCTTGGGGTTTGGTGGGGGATCTGTAGCAAGCTACAATTTGGATTGCAGTCTTACCTAGTGTTAGTTGCACTTGGAGAATTTCAGACACATTGTGTTGGCTAACTAGCCTGGTGGTGTGAATATCCTTGGTGAATATTGACACTCCTCCACCTTTAGTGTTTCGGTCCTGGTTTGGTGGCCGAAAAGTGTGGTAAGAGTTGTAGCCTGGTATTGCAAGGGTGCTCTCTGGAGCCTTGAACCAGGTCTCAGTTACTGCACAGATATCGATGTTCTCCATTTTTAGGAGTGCCTCGAGAGAGTGCATTTTGAGGTTTAGACTTCTAGCATTGAGTAGCATTACCTTCAGATTTTGCATGCTTGTACCTGTTACGGTGGTGGTTTTGTCCTTTGAAGTTTGCCTAAAAAAGGCACTATAGGGGTGGCAAGAGCCTTAGCCAGTAACCTGAATCCCAGGGGCGACAGGTGCAGACCATCTCTGGCAGAGCATCGTGGTCTGTCAATCATGTCATCCCAGGCAGACAGATACTGGATCCCCTTTGAATGACACCATAAGCTTAGCCAATTGTTGAAGTCAATCATTTTATCCTTATATTGTGGTATCATTCTGGGCGAAGGCAGGATGCTACTCAGGCTAGGGTCATACCTGCCTGGGCCACATGATCCGAGAGCTCTTCCATGTCTCTTTTCATGTAGTCCAGGGAGGTACATCTCAAGTCATTCACTCCAACATGGACAATGACAGAGTCATATTTGTACTTGTTGTGGAGTGACTTGAGTGTATGCGTTATGTGGTGGATCCTGGCACCCGACAGGCAGCTGACAGTAATTTTCTCCTTATTCAACCTGGTGAGAGGGACATCAGTGTGCCGGACTATAGAGTCACCTATGACTAAAGTGTTAGGTACATTGTCTTGCCTTAGGGGCTGTTGCTGGGTGGCACACTGGTGTTGTGAACTATGTGACACACTGGTTGTGATTTGTGTTTGTTTGCATTTCAGCTTCAGAGGTCTTTGTTGCTTGGGCAGGTTACAGTTAAGGGCCTCTGCATATGTGGATTTAGTGTTGCTATATGTGGGTGTTAGTGGTGCGGGTTTAGAAGGGCTATGTGTTGCTTGAGGTGTAGTGTGGGTGTTAACTTTCTCCTCTTGACTGTTTAGCACAATCTTGAGTGGAGAGAGCTTTGCTTCCATTTTGGCTATGTAAGTGCATCTCTCACAGGTTGTAGTGTTGGGTGGTAGGAGGAGAGGGTTGTCTGTGTACATGAGGCAATTACTGCATTGCCCCAGTATGCCCAGATTCACCAGGTGGTTAGGAGAAATCACCGGAAGCTGACCCTTGGACATGCCTGGTTTGGGGCTTTTTTTTTTTTTTTTTTCTTTGTAAAGTATAGGAGCTGTTTCCTTAGCAAGGTACTTTGCAATTATAGGCTGTTTAGTGCCTACTATTAATTTCTCCTTGTTAACAAGGAGAGTTCAGTGTTTGTATGAGTTTAAGGCTTCCTAGTGCTTTCCAGCAGGTATTAGAGAAAGTGCTAGTCACAGGGATGCTTAAAGGTAAGATTGAAAAGAATGCACTCTGCAGTGTGCACTAGAGAAGTTAGATGTGAAAGTAGGTAACTTGAGTTTTACCTGTTTAAAAAGTTAAGGTTTAGTGGAGAGTTACTATTTTTAAAACAGCAAGATTGATTGAAAGGGGTGGTCACTTTTGTATTTTGGTACTATGAAATACTGTAGGATGGCCAATAAATTTAAATAATTGAAGGGTGGGATTTCAAAAATGATGATTTTGTGATTATTCACATAAGCCAGTGAAAGTAGAGAGAAATGAGATATATGGTCAGATTAACATAAGAGGCGGGCAACTAGAAAGACAGTGGTATTTAACAAGACAACTTAAATGGGTGGGAGGGCAGGAAAAATTCTGCCTGACTCAGAACAGAGAGAGCTGTGGTCTCTTTTGAAGTTTTAATATGCTGTTAAAACAGAATGCAAGCAAAACACAAGGTAAAGAAAACAAACTACAGTATTCAAAATATAGAAAGGCAATACAGTAATACAAAAAATAAAAGCAAACTAACCTTTCCTTCACAGCAAAGTGTAGCAGAGTCTGGATGAGCCTTTCTGGTAAAGCTGATGGGAGAAAAGGAGGGGAGAGCACAGAGAATGTAGCAGGAGAAGCAGTGGACAGTACATGGGGAGGGTTGTCAAACAGCCCTTTGCCTGAGGTACCATTTCAGCTAAGGCTGTCCCTGTCTATAACACCACCAAAAAACAGACAGTACAACCCTTTCCTTAAGGCTGGCAGAATTCCTAGAGGAGAACATTGGGGTTATGGTGACAATATTCTCAAATATTCCCTAAAGCACTATCACTAGTAATAATATACCAATATATTTTAAGATTCTAGAAACACCTTCAACAAAGTGTTTCCCCTTTTCCTGATGCCTATTTACTGCATGCAAACTCTGTACATAATGTTCTCTCCTGCTACTATTATATGCTATTCTGCTTTTAACATTTTCTTTTTATTTTCCTACTGCTGTTTTATATGACTCATTATATGACTGTGAAGCCTGCAATTTTTTTTTTTGTTGTCTGCAATCTCATTAAATTTGTCTGGACTTATATTCATTCACAACATTCTTGATATCTGCCTTTTAAAGCTTCCTGTTACCTTGGTCTAGTATAAAGTCTGACGCTGTATTTCTTTCCTGACTGAGTCATGCTAGAACGGGTAATGCTTTTGTACAGCCCACTTGCATATACATTTTTTTATCATTTATTTTCTAATTTACTAGGCAGTTAAGTAAATAAACTCATCCAGGGAGCTTTTAAGACATGACATGTACAATTAGCAAATAATTAATACATGTGCAGTAACAAAGTAAGCAAAATGAAAAAAAGAAAGGCTTAAACATATTATTACTATTATTACAGCAACATGCAAACCTGTTTGTGGAATCTTGTAACTTCTGCATGTAAAATGTATAGAGAAAAGCATACATAGCCAGTACAATGCTGCAAAGTGAGCAAGCAGAATATCAATGAAGCACACAAGTATAGGCACTGGTATTAAGCAATCTGTATAATGGTGTTTCCTACAAAATCTCCCACTTAAAAATCCTAAGAAATACAAATCTAGAGTTTGTAATTATGGACAGTAGTAATTCAGAACAAGAGAATCCTCATGATGTAAATTTTCAATATTCAATAAACAACAGCAGAACAGCGTTATTGTACCGATAATATTGATATTGACATATTAAACATTCTGAACCTGCAAAGACAGTTCCAAAAATGGGCTCTAGATTACTTTCACTGTTCATTCTCACTCTGTGGTCAAGCAGCCTCAAAATTTACTGCAGTTCTCATTGGCATATGAAGCCAAATATAATACTAATCTCCAAGTTTGTGTGACCTTAGAGTAAGAAAACTTACGCAACAGGAATGCAAAGTACAAGGGTACTTGCCACACTGTATATGCAATGCAAGGTTTGTACTAGTTACAGCTATTCACCATCCTTCCACAGCCCCTTCTTTGCACATGAAGTACAGCTGTCACTTCAGCAGTGACAATCATCTAGAGCCAATGTTCATACCACTGGGTGGCTAGTCCTGCCTCGAATGTTCTTCCATACTACACAAACACACACACACACACACACACACACACACACGTACAGTGAGTTTAGTGTGCCCAATCTACTTAGTGCATATTTTTGTAATGTAGGAGGAAACGTGAGCACCTGGAGAAGATCCATAGAAACACAAGCTGGACATGCAGATACCACACAGAAGGCACCCCATCTGAGAATCAAGCTGGAGAACCTCTTCTTCTGAGGTGACAACACTAGCTGCTGTGTCACTGTGCTGCCCTGTTTGTATTAGTGACTTTGCTACAATTCTTCCAGCTACATATGTGGCTGTGATTCTTCAGTAATAGTGTTAGTGTTCCTTTTAGCATAGTTTGCTTTATGTATTTTCAGTTTCCACCTTCTGGTCTAAGTATTATAAAATGCATGAACATGTGTAATATTCCATACTGGGAGTTAAGAGATGCAGCAGTAATAAAACAGAAAAGCAAAAAAATTCAAGATATATATATATATATATATATATATATATATATATATATGTGTGTGTGTGTGTGTGTGTGTGTGTGTATATATATATATATATATATATATATATATATATATATATATATTGAATACATTGAAAATACTTCCTTTCTGAAAGAAATTCATCTCTCTGACTCTGTATATTGCTGTCAGGAAATTCTTTTCACCAAGGTTTTGTCACTTATTTTTGAACTCACATGCAATCCCAATATCACCTCTTATTCAAAAGGTAGGTTTCAGTAGGCCCCATGTCTCTCAGCCTGTGTCCATTAAAAAACACAGGATAAAAAAGCTTTGGATACTACATTTCATACAGCTAGTGAGAGGAAGACTTTCCACCGGTTTAACTACATTTATTTAATAATGTTTATATTTAATCCAGTCCAACTTGCTGAAGAAAATCAGTGCATGTAAGAAGAGCAAAGTTAAATCTGACAGCAGAAATCGTAGCCCTATGGGTAATCATAGCAGCTAGGAGTTCTGGTTGGCTCAGGTTCTTTAGCAACATGGAACTTCACCTAGATTAGTGATTTGAGTCAGACTTAACATGCATATATCTGTTGTGAAACTAGATTCTTACAGCCTATGGATGGATAATTCCATACTTGCCTTGGCTTCATCTCTAGAACTGTACTACCAGATTGAACACCCAACAACAAAAACAGAAAATATTTCAATATTTATGAGGGGTGCTTAAGTATCAACATCCCAGTCATTATCACTAATGTGGGTATGCTTTTTTGGATCCCTGACAGGCACGCACATGGCTGCAGCTACATTTCTACTTGAGTAATATAATGCTAAGCAGGGGGAACCATGAGATTAAGTATAAGGAAGAGATTAAATGAGATTGCCAGCCCATGAGCAAATGAATGCCCTAAACGTGACTTGCACTGTTGGAGAAATAAAATGAATTAAAACTATGTACATAAATACAACATAAACTATCAGACAAATTATATTAAAATAACACTGTCTACATAATACTTAAACTTTCAGAGAATTGCAATTAAAATGCATGTTTTCATTATATACATATATTACAGAAATAATCATTGACAGGCTATATCTACTATAGTTTGGAATTGCATCATAATTATATTAGGCATTGTAATATGATAGTGTTTATAGATGCAGAGCTAGAAGGAGGAATATATACTGAAAAATACATTTGAATTTGGCTCTATAGTAATATTAGCAGCTAATGAAACAGAAAAAACACTGTTTTCTGTTCTTACAATAACCTTAAGGGAATTTAATACATTGTAAAGGTTCATTATTTTCTGTGTAGAATTGTTGCATGCATGTACACTTTTCGGTACTTTTCCGTTAATGAGGCAACAGGAAAAAGGCGTGGTTGATGCCAACTCTTTGCTGATTATACTTTGCTAGTTTTAAGTTTGTGTGAGTCGTCACACTATGATTGTTTTCCTGACATGAATACATCTGTCAAGGCACACACACTGACAATGGGGAAAATGACTTTGACAAATGGGAACCTCTGTTGAAAAGCCTTAACGGGGCAGCAGCCAAAATGTGCGCTTCATCTGAAGTGAGTGCTGTTCGTTTTTTTTTTCTGTTTTTACTTTTCTCTTCCTTCTGGAAGTGTTATGATGTGGTCCCATGTCAGTACTGCTTGTTGTGCTGTTCTACTGTGGTTTCCATTTAATATTTGTTGTTAGAAGGCTTTGTCCCCATTGTCAGTGTGTTTAGGTTTACATAAATGAGTGAAACCATCACAATTAAAACAATGATCCTTACAAATCAGCAGATGGTTGCAAATCAGAACACTGCCTTCTTTTTTCACAAAATAACATCTGTGATGTATACATTTTTTAGGAACTAACAGGGAACCTGTCTAAAACTGCCTGTATAAGCACCACTGACTTAGAGCAAAATTAGTAACACTCAGAGACGAAAGCCAAAATGAAAACCACAGAACAGCAAAAGCAAAATAAGCAGCACTGGGTTTGGAGGAAAATTCTGTACAAGTCTGACAACCAAGACAAAATTAAAAGCAGAACATAACAAAGCAACAGTGAGTACTGGCATCTGAAAAACACTAACACTGTCACAGGGAAGATAAAAGTAAAACTACAAAAAAAATGCAGCAGCAGTGACTTCACTTCAAACAGACTTCCGAAACCAAAATCATTACTACTCTCTAAACAGACAAAGGTCAAATTAAAACCAAGATCTAACACTGAAACAAGCAGTAATCAGATGTCAACAAATCAATAGTCCTGCGAGGAGGAAGACAAAATTACAAGCAGGAAAAACTAACCAGTGCTGAGTTGACATCAATCGCTCATATTGAGTGCTGCCCCGTTAACGGAAAAGTTCCCACTTTTCTAATGCCCGTTTAACTATCACAAACAACTACATCATATTCAGATATTTATGTCAGCTCTCACCACAATAAATGCACAGTAACATTGTACACACCTCAAAAACAATTAACAAACTGCTTTTGCATTAAAAACACCTTTTCACCTAGTATTGCTAACTATCGTTGGACTTAATGTATAGAGTACAGCACATAGAACAACTAAAAGTAATTATTTGACACTTTCATAGATGTCATAGTCACCACCCTGTACTTATGGATACAAATAGTTCTGTCCATATTATGTTTTTTTAACCTACAGTTAAACCGCTTTGTTCTTATTGGAACACCTAATGATACGAGGGGATTTCTTGCTGGAGAAAATCTATTATTCTTTCTCTGATTACCTGCTTAAACCATTTCCAGGTTACAGAATAGCTTATTCCAGCACTCACAAGGCATAAAGCAGAAAAATTAATCCTAGAGTAGACATTAGCTCACTGCAGGATGCACTCACATCATCTCACATGACGTACAGTTATTGTCAATTTGAAGGATTTCCAGTTCACTCATAGCACATTTTTGGGATGTGGCATTAGAGCTTCCAGCAAACACCCACATGGGCAAAGGGATGATGTGCATACTCTGTACAGAAGCTACCCCATCTGAAAAATGAACTGAAGAACCATACGTTATGAGGCCACAAAACTATTTTATAGCAAATTTACTTCTCTTGTTATTTTTGCGTCAGTAAATAAGGGTGATTAATTATGAAACTTAGTATAACCTAGGCTTTGTTTTCCACTTATTAGAAGAAATCAAATTAAGACAGTACTCTTTCTGTGAGACACAAGACATCTGCACAAAATTCTAAATGATCTCAAATGACAAGTATGTAATCAGACTAGCTGGAAGTTTCTCTGAAGTACTGTCTGCACAAGCATTATTAGTGAAGCACTTTGTAATGGGAACTCATACTATTATGCTGCAGTGGCTACTAAACAATGGCTTTAGGGCAATGTGCAACTGCTGCTCTGCTTGGAAAAAACAAGATCAGTGCCGTGATAGCTGTTCCTGTGAATCTTAAGAGGGGAGCACAATATTACCACTGTCACCAGTATATAAGACAAATAAATTAAAGTACATGTTGCTGTACTAATTTCAAGGATGAAAAATGAGTACAACTCTGATCATACGAATTAGTCAAAGAAATTCTCTGAGTTAAATTCCATTCAAAATATTTTGATAGGAATGCCAACAGTAGCTCTAACTGCGGGACACTGGGACATATCAAACTTAGCAAGTTCATGTATTCACCAGTTTTGTAATGGAATCTACAGTATTTTTACGTCAAAAACTCAATACATGTTAGGTATTTTCAAAAATGATTTCATACCTGGCCCTGCCAAAGTTTATGGAATAGTAAGACTAAAGTAATAATAATCATCTCAGGACAACAACATATGTAGTTTCATTTATTTATAAATGGCTTCACATTTAACCAGCTTTGTGCTGGGAAACTGACACTCTGCAGGTATAGGAGTGGCATATCATTGTTTCATAATGCAAGCTACAGTTCCCACTTTAATTGGAGGGTCAGTTGTGAAATTGCTAGTAAGACCAACTAGCTTTGCTGAATGAACTTTGTCAATGGTTCAGCACCTCTAATAGATTTCTACCCACCTAAAGGGCAGTTACAACTATATCCTCTTACCCCAAGGTACAATGATATCAATTTTATTTTATTAAATATGTGATACAGGTGGTGCAGTCCCCTGGAAGGGAGTACAATGAAGTCTGGCCCCACAAAAACAAAGATTTTCATTGCTTTTTGGCAGGACTGCTTTCGCAAAGTTCCTGATATGAAGTTTTACCTACTTGTCACAACCAAGGTGATGAACTTGTCACTTTCCTTTGACAGAATGATTAATTTTTTTCCCTGTGATAACATTGATCTTGTACCACTTATTGAAGCAGCAGGCATCTGCTTATAAATCTGTCAAAAGTATGTAAAGGTAAGTGCGTTAGACTATGATATGGTAAAAAAGAAAGCGAGTTGTAATAGAATTATCCAAAAGTGCATTACATAATAATCAGAAAGTGAAACTCCAGTAATGAAAGGCTTGTGCACCATAAATATGAAAAAGAAAGGAAAAAGGTAGAAAAGAAGCATTACTGTTAAAAACACCAGAGGAGGAAACAATTATTGTCATTTTGAATCAATAAATTATGCAGCAGTATTGATTACGGTAGCATTATGGTAGAAAGTTCTGAGTAGTGAAAAAAGAAAATAATTGAGTGAAAAGGTTTGGTTTGTTTATTTAGAAAGGTTTTAATAGTCTCTTAGGAAAGGTACATGTTTAATACAGTGTATAGCATTCTGATGGGGACTGACATATCAGGAAGGGGGAAAGTTAGAGAGGCCTGGAATAAAGAAGTAAGGCATCAATTAAACAGAAAAAATGTGAAAGGACTGATAAGTGGGTCACCATAGTCACATCAGATTACTGGACGTTGTATGAGTAGTATAATACCTGTAAATATCTCCAGGGGTCTATTACAAGGGCGTGCATTCTGGTAGCTCATAACATACTTGCTCACTGCCACTTGCTATAAATCATAAGCCTGATCTGACTTAAACCTCCCAGCACCCAACCCTATTAAACTGTATATTTCTACCAAGGCTGTAACTCTAACCATAAAGTCTCACTTAGTTCCTAACTTCAACTTGAGTTCTCACTCCCTAACCCTAGCGCTAAAACTCCATACCCCCTCCCCAAATTAAATTAGTCCCTAACCTTAAAGCCCCCCAGTCCCTGTTCTTAAAATCCCTGCCTACTCCCTAAACATAAAACTCCCTTCCCACTGCTTAAACCTAAATCCCCTCCCCAATCACTGTCTGAAACCATAATCAACACTACCCCCCCCCACACACACACACACACACACACACACACACACACACACACACACACACACACACACACACACACACACACACACACACACACACACACACACACACACACACACACACACACACACACACACACACACACACACACACACACACACACACACACACACACACACATACACACACACACACACACACACACACACACACACACACACACACACACACACACACACACACACACACACACACACATACACACACACATACACACACACACACACACACACACACACACACACACACACACACACACACACACACACTCCTTCCTCGTGGCTGCTACACTTACCTCGCTCTAACTTAGTAATGCTTTTGGGAAAGGTGCAGCATTTCCACTCTTTTTACACAGCTATTGCATTGCAACCAAATACATACCCGAGTTTGAGTACTAATGACAGCTTGTGCAAGCTACAAGATGCTCATGCCCCTGGCTTTTAGACTGTAGTCTTTCAGTGCCTATCTCTCAAGTGCTTCTAGTATACCCAATTTCTGGACAGCTGAGAACTTATCTAAGCTGGTGGTGGTGGATGGCAGAGTTATAATAGCTAATTAGAATCACACCAACAGACATCATAATATAAAGGCAACTGTAGGAAAGACTAACTTGCACACACAAAATAACAAAAAAAGTGTTTATGCAGGGGAGCAATCTCCTTGTCCCCCATGTGGAAGTTTGTGTCACCCACACCCATGTTTCTCTAAATCTACTAACTCTAAGATCATTCAGCCCTGGGGTAAATGAAAAATGTCTTTACCCACAAAGTTCCACATCCTTTAACTACTAATGCCATAAAGCGTAAATAAAATGAGTTTGACTAATAGATGTTGAGTATTTCAATATTGAACAAACCAATAATACCCATATATCACATGGAAGATGCTGAGAGGATATATGTACGCCCAAAAATGAAGGAATGTTCAAGGAATACTGGGAAGATATATGAATGTGGTTTTCTAGAAAATCTAAGGTCTAGGGAAACTACAACATGCACAGAAAGGCCATCAGCAAATCAGAAGTAAATCTACACAACTACCCAGTAGTGCTACTGTCCAAACAACTCAGCAAGCAAGTAAGGTGTAGCAAAACTTTTATTTAAATAACCCAGCAGGTAGAAAAAAGGCAACATACTATGACCCAGCATTGTTACAGTCCAAAAAACTCAGCAAGCAAGTAAGGTGCAGCAAAAATGTTATTTAAACGAACCAGCAGGTGAAACAGAGCAATAAATTAAAATGATATACCAGTTTCAAAGCACAGAGCTTCTTGCTCAGTACAGTTTTTTTGGACTGTAACAGTGCTGAGTGTGTAATTAGAAAACTTCCCATTCCTCTGTGAGTTTTGTCTTACTGGGTTTACTACAGAAAGGAGAAAGCAATAAGTAGAGACATACATATTTATTTAGGTTTTTTTGTGTTAGCCGGAATGAAGCAGATAATGGGAAAATGCAAAACAGGTATGATCCCATGTAAGTTTAATGGATGAAGGAACTGGAACAGGAATATCAATGACAGCTGCAGTTGGCTGGGGTGGGAGAAAACAAGCCCTAAGGTACAAAGATGTCTGGGTAAAAGAACTGTTGTGGTTAGACAGAAGAAAAAGAAGTGTCATTGTGTGGTAGGAGGTGGTTGGAGAAAGACTGATGACTGCTTATAAATAAACAGAGGATGTTTTAATTTCCATAAAAGTTGTATTTATTATTACTGGACATGTATGCCAGTGGTATATTAAGCAAGTTTATTGGGGAAGTGGTAGAGCACGGAAAGGTGAGCCTGAGAATAATTCTGCTCATGATCTACAGTTCAGATGGAATATACTAAATGTCTGCTGTTTCATTGTATTGACTTAATTAACTACTTTTTACTTGATAAGAGCTTATTGGTTTACAGTTTAAAGTTGCAGGGTTGTAGCTGTTTAGGAATGTGTTTTGAAAAATGTCAGTTTGATGCTTTAGTGGCTATTCTTAGAGTGAGGTAGATTTGTAGAACTTTAAACTTAGCATTATTTGTCTATATTTCCACATTTTTTTTTCGGTTCCAAGTCCGTAAGCTTTTGGTCACTTTGTCACGAGTAGCATTTGACAAGTTAGGGTTAATGTTCTTCTGATTCAGAGTGTGGTATCTCCCACTTATCCCAATGAGATATTCTCTTCATCCTTTATGCAGTATTAACCAGTTTGTACTCCCAACCCAGTTATCCAAACACAAACATGCTACACCCAATACACCATCTACAATACTCAATACACATAAAAACACAAGCACCACTGTCTCACCAAATAAGCCCCTAAGGCAAAGCACATCTAAGCCAATTTTTTTAGTCATAGGTGACTCCATTGTGAGACACGCAGATGTCCCACGCACCAGGCTGGAGAAGGAGAAGGTTACAGTCAGCCGTCTATAAGGGACAAGGATCCATCAGATCACACATGCTCTCAAGTCTCTCAACAATAAATACTGTTATGACTCCGTCATAGTTCATGTTGGTGTGAATGACTTGAGATGTACCTCACTGGACTATATGAAGAGAGACATGATTGAGTTCTATGAACATATGTCCCAGGCAGGTATGTCCCTAGCCTTGAACAGCATTCTACCCTCATCTAGGATGATACCACAATATAAACAAAAAATGACTGACTTCAACAATTGGCTTAGTTTCTGATATCATTCTACGGGGATCCAGTTCCTGTCAGCCTGGGATGTCATGGCTGATAGACCACACTGCTTTGCCAATTATGGTCTTCACCTGTCACCTCGAGGCTTTTGGTTACCGGCTAAGGTGCTTGCCTGCCCCATAGTGCCTTTTTCATGCAAGGTCTCAAGAACAAAATTTCCAGTGTCACACTCACAAATAAATTAAAGGTTATGCTGCTAAAAGCTAGGAGTTTAAATCAGAAACTGCATTTTCTGGAAGCACTCCTCTCCCTGGAGGTTGTTGATGTCTGTGCAGTCACAGAAACTTAGTTCAGGGCCACAGAGAGTACCCTGGCCTTACAAGACCACAATGCCTTCCACATTTTCAGACCACAAAATGAACATATGAGAACCAAAGGAGGAGAAGTACCTATCTTCATCAAAGATAAATACTCCTCTAGACTGGTTAGACAGGAGAACTCCATAGAGTTACTCCAAGTTCAACTAATTGTGGGTAAGAACCCCCTTCAACTCATCATTAGCTATAGCCCCCCTTCAATGAACCAAGATACCCACACTGTTTATTTGGACCTACTTGAGTTAATCAAATTACATCAAATACTCTAGTCATGGGCAATTTTAACTATCCCTCCATTGACTGGGAAACTTATAAGAGTACCAGCATACTCGCACAAAGGTTCCTGGACTTTGTTAACACTAATGCCCTGAAACAAATAGTATGCAATCCCACAAGAGGCTCAAATATTTTCAACCTGATCCAAACCAACATGGGTGACCGTTGCACCACAACAAGTATAGGACCCTGACTGGTTAAATCTGATCACAAATCAGTCATGTGTGAAGTAGCTATAACACCTGAACTCCTCTTAGGTGAAATCAGGCTAAAAATTGTCATTAAAGCTAATTATTCTGTCCTAAGAGATGGCATAATAATTTCCAAGCTCCTATTCCCACAGAGAGCATTGACAGCTATACCAATGTACACAAAATGCCCTGTACAAACACGTACATATATGTATTGACAGAGCTGTTCCTGATAGGATCAAAATAAGATCCTCAAGAAAAAACAAGCCTTCATGGTGGATATCTAGCATTAATAAGTTATACAACAAGAGGAATAAGTTGCTGTCTTAGAATAAAAAAGAGAAGTCCCAGCACTGGAAGAATACCCTCGCCTGCTTGAATAAACAAATAAGATAACTTGTAAAAGCTTCTAAGAGCAACTTCAAAAAAAATTAGCAACCATAGCTAAGGATAACCAAAATACATTCTTCAACTATATCCGTAAGCTAAAAGGTAGGACCCAGACATGTGCTGAACTAGCTGTGGATGGCACCACACACACATCCTGTGAAAATAGCTAACCAGTTAGCTGACAGGTTTGGTGAAAATTTCACCAAAATGCCCCCTCCAAACATTCCACAAAGCATTCCCTCTACATCTCCCCCACCTTGCACATCCAAAGAACAAGCCATTAATGCTCTCTCCAAAGCCAAAAACACAGCCTTTATGGAACCAGATGACATCCCAGGTTGCATTTTAAATGGTCTATCTAAAACATGAGTTAACAACTCCTTTATGTACTCTCTTCAACCACAGCCTGAGTACTGGTTTTGTCCCTGCTGAATGGAAAAAAAGCAACTGTCATTCCCCTTCATAAAGGGGGTACAGCAACAGACTCTGGGAACTACAGACCCATGAGCTTAACCAGCCTTATCTGTAAGGCCATGAAAAGAATTATGGACCTTATAAATAAGTTTATATGGGATCTCCAAACCCTTGATCTGACACAGTTTGGTTTTTGTCAAAGGCAGGACATGCCTGTTAAACCTGGTGGACTTCTTCAAAAACATCACCAGAGCTATAGATGAAGGCATATCTGTGCATACAGCCTACCTTGACTTAGCCAAGGCTTTCGACACAATCCCACATTCAGGCATCATTGATAAACTCTCTCAGTTGAATATCAACCCTTATGTTGTCAGGTGAGTTGCTAAATGGCTGACCAACAGATCACACTCAGTCAAAGTTGGAAACTTTACCTCAACCAGCCAACCTGTCACCAGTGGGGTTTCACAGGGGTCAGTGCTGGCCCCCTATTGTTTGGAATATACTTCTCAGAAGTTCAGGCCAAAACAGGGGCTGTGGCTGACTATGTTTGCTGACGACTGCAAATTAAGTGCAATCACTGAATCTCCAAACAATGCCAATATACTTCAAGAGGGAACCAATGATTGCTGCCAAAGCCATGGACTCAAACTCAATGCTAAAAAATGCATTATCATCCCCTTTGATAAAAACGACATCCCTGCAGACTATCATATAAATACTAATACCCCAAGTAACAACTCAGTAGTGAGACACTTGGCAATGCAAGTTGACTGTAGCCTAAACTTTGACCACCATGTGTCTACTGTGGTAAGGAAGAAATTCTGCATCACACACCTCATTAGCAAAGGCACTGCTTCAAGAATGAAAGAGGTCATAATACCACTGCACTTAAACCTCATCATGCCAATAGTTGAGTACAATGCTGCCTTTGGTATGTATTTTACCAGGCACCTGCAGCAACTTGAGACACCTCAGAGATTTCTAACCAAGAAAATTCAGGGTCTCCAGCACATATCATACATTGACAAACTGAAGTGACTATCACTGTACTCAGTAGTGTACAAAGGAGACTTGTGCCTGGCCTACAGAGCAATCTCGGATCCAAATCTAATGAAAATGCTGCACATCTACAAGTAAAATGGGACAAGGGTCACCCGATCCAGGGACCTTAACCTGGCTTGCAATATAAATAGGACCTGCTATAGAGGCAGATATATCTCTCAGAAGTTGTCACTCCTCTGGAATAGGCTACCAGTGCACATCAAACAAAGCACCTCAAAGACCCTGTTTAAGCATAGCCTAGATGACTGGATGGGAAACCGGGCATTTTACCTATGACCCTCCTAGATATGTGCAGTTGTTGCTTACTAAGATCTTGAGTTTAGGCAAGATCCTTTATATTGGATTTCTCTAGTATTATATTGGGTACACACGGCTAGGCTTAAAAAGACCTCAGATCAATAGAGTAGTAACCACCAATGAACCTATGAACCTATGATCTATGACAGTGGCCTTAGCTGAGCCTTAAAGCAGGACTATCCACAGATCCACATCATGTCTGAAAACCAGCTGCCTCTCTAGTCTCTGTCTGGGTCTCAGCAATGGTTTTGTCCATACCAGCATGTCTTTCCCACCTCTCAACTAAAGAGGGCAGTAGGCAAAGCCTTATCATTAGAGGATACCACTGCTCTGGAACAGACTCCCCATTCACATAAAACAAAGGTCATCCCTGTTCATATTCAACCTCAACTAGAATCTATGGATGGGAAACAGAACATTTACCCCAGGACTGTCCCCGCATTAATAATGGTTTATCCCATGCATGGATCCCCTTAAATTATTAATGATATGATCTCAGTTATTCTTATGAGGAGTAATATATAATTATTGACCATGGAATGGATAAGGCCAAATTCTAACCAAATGAGATTAAATGAGGTTAATTTGAGCAGAAAAAAGGGAAATTGGCTAGGCTTAAAATGGCCTAAAAGGGCAGCTAGCTTAGTACTTACCTATGAACCCATGAACCTATTTCTCTCCTCCAGCAAGTACCCATGCCTCTAATCAAATTCAGGTCACCTGAGTTGTAGTTAAGTGTTTATCCCTCTATGTCACAGAGCAGGTCAAGGCTTTGGTCTAAGTTTTTTTTTTTTTAAACCTGCAGGTATTAGCTGGGGAGAATTTGTACATTAGATTGTGCCCACTCACAAAGTTTATATGCAGTGATATTTTTTTTTAGTTTCACATATGCTGATATTAGGGAATTTTTGTATTGCCCTTGTATTCATGTTTGCATACCTTAATTTTGCTTCCTCAACCTAACTACTGAGGAAAAGCTTACTTCCCTAACCCCCCCATGCTCACACACACACAGTTTCATCAAAGAAAAGTTGTTAATGATGCCTGTTGCTTAAAGACCTGCAAGAGTAGATAAACTACACAATAAAGAACTACTGGGGCCTTTTTCATTAGGTACTACTACAGCAAAATAGGTGGTAATAGCTTCCCTGCAACTAAAGTACAACAACTTTGTCTGAAATTCATTTAAGTAGGGCTAAGATAATAATTCTTCCATGGCCTTGCATATGAGACTTGTGGGTCTGTAGCTCCCTGGGTCTTTGGAAGAGGGCTAAATGTTGCAGTCCTCCATTCATCTGGCACAAAGGCAGTCTGGAGGCCGTGGAAAAATGGAGATTCCAAAAGGCCTGACAGGTCGTGATTCATACTATTCAGGAGGCTTCCTGGGATATTACGGTCCATCAACGCAGCATTCTTGGCCTTAGAGAGTGCAGTGAGGACCTTTTGGCTAGTAATAATTGGTAGAAAAATGGTGGAGGGGGATTTTTTGTGAGGTGGCTGGGGTTAATAGAAGAGGTAAATTGCAGTTAAGTTTATTTATTTATTGACATTTGATTTCTGGGAAAGTATGACTGGGTAGAAGCCCATTTTCAGCATAGGCTTGGGGAGAAAAGCTCCAAACTATTACAAAACATTTTAAGAACAATAATTTAACAATCTTCAAAAATAAAACAAAAACATCTACAGTTTAAATAATTATAACAAACTGGAAATAATATAAAAACATTGGTTAAGAATCAATACAAGTTATATGATAATCATTTCATATTTAGAGAAATTTCAGACAGTTTGCAGAGAAATTAAAGGTAAGTTAGTCTAATACAAACGGGAATTGCAATATGAAGTGGGGGAAAAACAGGCTTATGATATATTTAGAGAGAAAGTCTAGGAAGAGAATTTCATAGAAATAAAGAAGTAAGTGAAGTAGGGGGAGTAAGGGGTTATAAGGAATGAAAAGGTGCTTGTACATATGTAGGGATATAGTTTATCCTAGTTTTGAGCAAGAACAGAGCCAGATTTTATACAGAAAGTATTTCAGAGTGGTTTTGAAATATGGGAGGGAGGGTATTGACCTGATGGATACAGTTAAGGAGTTCCAGGCCTTAGCAACCTTGTAGGAGCACAGACAATGCCCAGTGGATTTGATAGGTTTGTAGACAGGCTGGATTTTTTGGTCAATGGATTGCAATGATCGACTGGGAACATAGTTGTGCACCATGTTTTTTAGTGCTGGGCAGGCAGATAGATGCTGGATAACTTTATAGGTGGTAAGAAGCTGTGTTTGTGTTAGTTGATGAACAATTTCCTACATTTTCTCCTGCCAGTCTGGTTGATATGGGTATCCTGAGACAGTGTAGTAACTGCCTCATGTACACAGACAGCCCTCTACTACTACCACCTAGGAATGCAATTTGTGAGAGATGCAATTACATCAAGAACCTAGAGTCATTACTCTCTCCTCCACAAGCCAGTATATCTGGCACTGAGAAGGTTGTCAAAATTAACACCTCCCATACCTACACAACACCCCCCCACATATGCGGAGAGCCTTAACAAAAACATTTCCAAACAAAAGAGACCTCCGAGACAAAAACACACTCAAATTCCCCTGCCCATCACACCACACACCACACATAGTCCACACAGCCACTAAGGCCTAAACGTAAACACAACATATTAGTCATAGGAGATTCCATTGTGAGACACACAGATGTGCCCCTCACCAGGCTGAATAAGGAGAAAGTCACGGTTAGTTGTTTGTCAGGTGCCAGAATCTGCCATATCACCCACACACTCAAAATCTCTCAATAGGTACTGTTATGACTCTGTCATAGTCCATCTTGGCATGAATGACTTGAGACATACCTCCCTGGACTAGATGAAGAGAGACATAATCAAGCTCACTGAATATGTGTCCCTCGCAGGTGTGCTCCTAGCCTTACGCGGCATTCTAATGTCACCCAGAATGATGCCTCAATACAAACAGCAAATGATTGACTTCAACAATTGGCTTAGTTTCTGTTGCCATTTCAAAGGGATCCAGTACCTGACAGCCTGGGATGACATGACTGGTAAACCATGATGCTTTGCTAGAGATGGCTTGCATCTGTCTCCCTTGGGCTTCAAGTTCATGGCAAAGGCTCTTGCTTCCCCCATAGTGCCTTTTTTAGGCAATGCCTTGAGGTGAAAACTATCAACATGAAACTTTCATCAAAATGTAAATTAGAGGTCATGCTGCTAAATGCTAGGAGTCTAAACATGAAACTGCACTCACTGCAAGCATTCTTAACCCTAGAAGATGCTGACATTTGTGAAGTCACATAAACCTGGTTCAAAGCTGCGGAGTGCACTCCAGCCATACCAGGTTACTCATCCTATCATACATTCAGATCGCAAACCATTGGCAGCAAAGCGAAAGTCGGTGGAGTTGCAACATATATATAAAAGACATAAACACCTCCAAGCTGGTCAAACAGTATGTCACACAGGAGACACTCCAGGTACAGTTAACAATTGACAAGATCCCTATTCAAATCATAGCTAGCTACATGCCTCCAATTTTGACTCAAGATGCCCACTCCACCTATCTGGACCTCTTTGAATCTATCAAGATTCAACCCTTAACCCTGATCCTGGGCAACTTTTAACTATTCAACCATAAACTGGAAGAAATACTCATGCCAAAACACAAATGCCCAGAGATTCCTTGATTTCGTCTATGCAAATGCCTTGGACCAGTTAGTCGACACCCCCAAAAGAGGTGAAAATATCTTGGACTTGGTATTAACCAACATGAGTAACCACTACAGCATCCCTACAATGTCATCATCCATGGTAAGATCCAGACACAAAGCAGTCACTTTCAAAGTCACCATCTCCACCAAGCCCCCCCCAGCTAGGTTCAAACAAAAAACTTCTCCAAACCTGATTACAACCTCCTGAGGGAAGGTATAAACAACTTCATAGCCCCCTCCTCCTCCATAGGAACTGGCACATATGTCCAAACCTACACCAAAGTACTATACAAGCATTTATACAGCTGCATGGAATTAGGAATTCCTAACAGGACAAAATCATCTTCCTCAAGGAAGAGTAAACCTGTCTGGTGGACATCTACAATAAATAAACTCTATAATAAAAGGAAAAAATTGTTGTCCAGGACCAAGAAGGAGCAGGTGCCTAACTGCAAGGAATCTCTCCTTAGCCTGAACAAGCAAATAAGAGCACTAGTGAAATCCTCCAAAGCAAACTTTGAGCCCAAACTGGCCACATCTACTAAAGACAATCATAAGGCCTTCTTCACATATGTCCGCAGTCTCAAAGGAAGCACTCAGATCTGCTCAGAACTGGTGGTCAAGGACACCACATACATAGATGCCATAGATATAGCCAACCTGTTGGCACACAAGTTCAGTTAAAACTGTACCCGTTTGTCCCCCCATCAGTAAATTATAACATCACCAGCACCTGCCCCCCCTCCCCTTATCTCTAGGGAGCAAGTCATCACTGCACTCTCAAAGGCAAAAAATACAGCCTCCATGAGACCCGATAACATTCCAGGCAGCATCCTACATGAACTCAGGCAGGAACCTGCAGCATCATTAGGCACCCTATTCAACCAAAGGCTGAGTACCAGCTTTGTCCCAGCCAAGGGGAGGACAGCCACTGTCATCCCTTTGCACAAAGGTGGAGCATCCACCGATTCAGGAAATTATAGACCCTATTTATACTGGGATTCCACAATGGTGGCTTATTTCTGGAGTTTGTCCTATGTTTATTTCTGGTATCTACAGCTGTCTCTATGCAGCTATTCTCACAATTGTACATGGTTTCTGTAAACAATTCCACATAGGCAGCTGTGCTCTCAGGGTTTGGACGGGCTTGGAATTCTGCTAGACTGTCACTTAGCAGGAGGTATTTATCCCTGGATTATTTAGTAGCTGAGGTCTAGGCTTAATATTTATTTCAAAAGAGACAGCTTTGTGGTCCAGCCTTACCAATGAGGAAATTACACTAGAGGGGAGTGCATTGTTTCTCTATGTTTTTGAGGACTAGATCAAGGTGCAGGATACCTGCATCTCTGGTGGATGTGCAGACTAGCTGCTCCATTCTACAGTTTAACAGCCATGTGACCTGGCTACTCAGCTGTCCAGAAGTACTACCTCCAGAGTCATGTGAGGATATCAGGAAGGGATGAAGCCAGGACTGAAAAGACTGGAGTTCCTGTAATAGTAAAACTGTGTGTGTGTGTGTGTGGGGGGTTGAAACTTGTGCACCCCATAAAAAAATAATCAGTTACAACAAAATAAGTCATCCAGGAAGAAAGACAGGACTAAGTCAGTTTACTGAAGCACAGCTTGCAGAAATGCATTTTAATGAGAATATTCCCTGAAGGTGCATTTGAATGAAATTTATAATTCACTTTTTCAGGACATACTTTTGATCGTGGAGTTAAATATTTAAGCTTTAGAGACATGGGAGCAAAGCCTTCTGTTAATATGAGTGTGGAGTTTTGTCTCCAATATATTCTTGTGACTGTTTTTCTTTTTGTGCAGAGACATTTAAGTGAATTGTTTTCAGTAAATTAGGATTTAATTAACTTCCTTTCAGACAACAGCCACAAAACTATTGCCCTGATACTGTATCCTGTTACTGCTGTACTATGGGGCAAACTCAAACACACCTTTACTTTCTGCATGATAGCTTATCACTCTACCACCATTTTAAGGTTTACTGATAAGTTTGTTCAAGTTTAAAAACTACAAAACTGGAAATCTGCCTTCTTTCAATTGTACCATTTTCATATAAATTATAAGAATGCAAACCAGAAAATTAATCTCTTGCAAAATTCAGTCAATTGAGAGTTAACATTGTAGAATTAATTAGAACAAAATAACCACCTAGCTTGATGTTTTCCTGTCATTTCGCCAAGCTTCAAAAATCCACACTAATTAGTGAATATTGACTAGATATAATTACACCAAGGTAGCTGCGCTGTAATGTGTCAGTACAAATGACGGTCATCAGTCATACAGTAGAATGGATGTGATCTGAAAACTATGCGACCACCACAGTGAAATGAGCGTATAGATTGTAGCATTTCTGTGTAACAGTGGCCAAGGATGCCTAGGCCAGTCATGATGATACATACATTAGGTATTTATATAAACCAGCCAGCAACAGCGAATGTAAAATATACGTAGTCTTTATAAAAGACAGTGGGAGAGACTATGTTACATTTAGGTGATGTGGTATGTTCATGTTTTTATCAGGGCAGTGCACGCTACTCATAGAATATGAAAAATAATAACATGGCATAAAATTCAGGATGAAAGATAACAAATGAGAACTGGGAAATAAATGGCACTCAGCACCAAACCATCACAGAAAATACTGAAAACCTGTAAAGCTGAGGACCGTGACATTTAAATGTGTGGAGGAGGATAACAATTCAGGCAGTTACATATGCACATACATAGAGGTTCTTGCAAACATGCAGGAGAACAATGTATGTCTATACAATATACGTCCCATCTGATCCCTACATAAGGCACTCTGATTATGAAATGCAAGTACATTCCAACTGTTATGTTAAACAAAGTATATATTGTGTGAATGTTTGACAGCAAGATCAGGTTGCAACAAAAGATATTTGTTGCTGACTGCAAATGGAGAGATTGCAGGCTTAAGTGTTGTACGAGAATAGTGACATGCTTTAGATCCAGTAGTGAATTTGCCTAATAAAGAGACTATATTTCCAAAGTGAAATACATGCTGAGCACCTTTAGTGACCTTTCAACAGTCGTGACTAAAAATGGTTCAGAATTTTGAGGTATGATCTTTTGTCTTGAAGTAAAGCAGTGAAACAAATTGAGAAAATCAATTTTGACAGGTGAGTTTGCCAAGAAAACACAACATTTCCTTAAAGGGTGCAATGAAAACAGTTTATTCTATATATGAAAGCTGAAAGCTATAACAGTTATGGAATACTGCAAAATAATGGCTATTATAAGTTTTTAGTGGAATTACTAAACTACCGAAGGTAAGATATTGCATCTGCCAAAATAAACAGAATAAAGTTGTTAAATGTTTGAATAATTATTCCAAAACTTCAGCAAAGTATGTGAAAAAATCTGACTAATAAATCCAAGCATCAAAAAACAGTAATCATTTTAAAGAAGATTTTGCAAAGGAACTGCAAAAGCTGCTTTATGAGTGGAAACAATTCATATCTGGATGTGAAACATGAGCTCTGTGATGTTACCAAATGATAAGAAACTGATAGACTTGGACCAGAAGCATTGAAAAACTCTGGCTACAGACCAGGCAACCAAAGTCTGATGAGCAGATCGGATGCTTGATGGTACTGGTAGTGAGGGTGGGTGCACTCATCCTGGAAGGGAGAGGTGTACAAGCCCAGGCCCCAGGCTCACTACCAAAGTTGATTCCTGGTGAAGACCAGGGTTGTGGCGGAGGGGTATGCTGATTATTAGGGTGTGTGGGCTTTGTCTAAGTCACACATGAAGACATGGATGATATGCCATGAACCTATTGCATGCCATCTCTGGAAGGTACAAGTATGTGCAAGAGGTTGGACTAGTAGAAAATGCTCCCTGACCAACACTATGAATCTGCCCCAGGATGCCTCAATCTTCTTACCAGCCCTGAACATAGGTTGAGTGAGTCCGGAGCTGACTGAGTCAGGTTTAGTAGACCCAGGAAGGACTAAGACATAAATCTTCTAAGCAAAATTGCACAACTCTAAAGAAATGTTTGATGAGATGATGCTACACAGATAGCATGTTGAAAGTCTGGGCCTGTACCCCACTTCATGAATTTTGGCAATGCTGTTAAGCAAGTCCATCCTATAGGATAATTTCATAATTACTGTGCAAAATCTGTCTTTTCGAAGGAACTGAGCAATATCATTGTCATAGGTCATGAGAAGATGCTTCACTGATGCCATGTTAAAACTTTGGTCATGACATACTGATAACTAAATTGATGTGTATGTACTTTTATACTTACAAACTCTCTGTATAGTAAAAGATGCCCAAATCTATGGCCTGGTTCAAAATCACTGTTTACTGCCAGCTTACATATTATAATGTTAGAGCCAGGTGGGATTAATTTCCATATGTATCTGTTCATAGTCATCACAGCACTGTTAGATAAAAATTTCCTCTCAGCTCAATTATCTAGATGGCCACACATATATATATATATCTATATATCTATATATATATATATATATATCTATCTATATATATATATATATATATATATATATATATATATATATATATATAATAGCTATACCAGTTCACAATCACCTACGTTTACAAGTTCATAGGTCATAAATAACCTAACAGCCAAGGAAATGATTGAGATGCTCAGCTATGTAACCCAGTGTTAGCAGCAGATTAATAGTGTTCTCCATTAACACAAGATTTTCACATATCCTTGATGAAAATTTGTGATCTCTCATCCTGTCATCAACATAGGTTTGAAAGGTTGCCAGAATGATGGTTCCATTGGGTTTATAATATCCAACTACAACTCCTACCATACCTCATTGATAACGACCTATTAACTCCCACACAACATGGTTTCAAACCAGACCACAGTGCTATGACAGCCCTCCTCTCCTTCCTGGAAACTGTAAACAAAGCCAGAGACTCTGGTCATATTGTTTCTACCCTTCTACTGGATCTCTCTAAGGCCTTTGACACTATCTCCCACAGTCTTCTTCTAGCTAAACTCTCTAAGCTTAACCTATCTCTCTCTTCTCTGAACTGGTTCTCCAGCTACTTATCCAACAGATATCAAGCAGTAAAATGGAAAAAGGCCACCTCCTCATTCCTTAATACACCAACTGGTGTTCCACAAGGTTCCATATTAGGTCCCCTCCTCTTTAACATATTTATTAATGACTTCCGCAACTCTATCCCATTCTCTAACATCATCCAATATGCAGACAACTCAACTATTATTTGCTCTGCCACTTCTGTCCCTTTACTTCTAAAGCTAACTCAATATGCTTTTTCAACCACTGAACAATGGATGAAAAATAATCACTTAGCACTCAACACTTCTAAAACCAAATGAATGGTATTTACTCCCTCTAAAGTCTCCCCTTTCAACAAAAACACATTTTGTATTTTTAGTCATAACAACACAACTCTGGAACTGGTATCAGAGACCAAGCTACTTGGTGTCCTAATTGACAATCAGCTTAAATTTAATTCCCACATACAACTAAATATCAAAAAAACCCATCAAAAACTAGGTATGCTCTATCGACAAAACCATTATCTTACACCCACCACTAACCTCACCCTCTCTACATCCTTTCTCATACCCTCCCTTCTCTATGGAGCTCCACTCCTAACTAATCTACAATCCTCTCTGAAAACTAATTTCTCATGTTGTTACAACAAAATCGCCAAGTTCGCTACTAGCCATAAGTCCTCCACTCACCATTGTTCCTCTCTCCAGAAACTAAACTGTCTAGAACTACCCAATCACCTTATCTATACCCAACTCACTCTAGCACACAAGCTCATTTTCAACCCCTCACTCTGTCCCTCCCTCTCCTCTGCCTTTAAAATGCATCTACCTGACAGAGTACTACGGTCTAATAACCAAAATCTTCTAGAAATATACAAACCAGCTCGCCCCCCAGGCAAACACCTTCTATCCTTTAGTTTAGCACGACTCTGGAACTCCCTACCACCACACATTCGTGCTACCCCTACTTACTCTATCTTCAAAAAAACTCTTCACTCATACCTAGTATCCCAGTGGGAATGCTCCAGCTGCCACCCTACATAACTTACACTGCAAATTTTCTTTTTCTCCTCTTTTTCATTAACATTGCTCCTTCTAACTTCTCTTCCAACTCATAAACTGTTTGTTAATTACTTGCAAACTGGATATTATTGTAGTCTACACCTCTTACTTCAAACTTCCTTTATATTATTGTTCCTGTATATATTTTGTAATCATTCCTTAAAATTCTGCACTACCTGTTCATTTATCTAAAACCTATACTGTTTGCAATGTTTGTTCTTGTCTAATCTTATTATATATTTTCAATCTATGTCATATAGTTATATTAATTGTCTTTGATCTGCACTATATTATAACACATATAAACTTATAATCTACATAATTTTGTAACCTTGATTATTTATGGAGCTTTTCTCCCCAGGACTCCATTGAAAATGGGTTCACTTTGGCCCAATGGACTATCCTGGTAAACCAACTGCAAATAAATAAATAAAAATAAATAAATAAGTAAATAATAACTGTTGCAGCAGCTGGTATTAATGTGGCAGTACAAGTTTAGGTCACTAGTATGGCTATTTGCTTTACCACTGATTCTGTTTAAGTGAAGGAATACACAAAGAGAGTGGAGTAATTCATATCATGGAAGGCTATATCCCTCAGGAACCTATGCAAAACTAAGAAGAGGGACATGGGTTTTAGTCCACCAGAGTAGATAAGGGAACTAAAACTTGAAGTCCTTGTGGTGATGGAAAATGTAGGTCACTTAAGATGGCTTTCATTGAAGCAGCCAACCTGTGGACTTCCATCTTCTTTTTGTGGTCGTTTTGATTGGTGAATAAATTAAAGTCAGTAGTTAGTAAACAAGAGAAAGAGAGCCAATACAGGACCTACACAAGTCATGCCTCCCTCACAATCTAACTTCCTTCTAAGTGTCTTCTGGTTCAGGTATATTAGTTAGTACTCATGGCAGAAATTATCAGTTTCTTCCAAATCTGATTTCTTTCTAAGTAAGATTATGTGCCATGGGAACATTTTCTTCCAAATTACCAAGAAGCAAGGATTTATTTTTTCTTCCCTGTTGATCACTTGCTGCAGGTTACAGATACATAGTTGTAACACGCTTAATGCAGTTGAGGACTACAGATTGCTGTGGACAAATCTGGAGATTCCTTAGGACATAAATCATCTGCACTACACTGTTTTTTATATTAAAGACATGCTTTGTGTTTTACCTAACTTTTAAACAGCATCCTTTGTGATTTTACATACTATACTTGATATGCACCTAACTGTGACATGCTAAAGTTGCTACAAGGAAGAACTAAGGAAGGAGTCCATGAACGTGTCAAACCACTGAAGCAAAAAAGCCTTTAAAAAGAGCTGAATGTAATTTGGTGAAGTTTTGTTTGAGTCAGTCTTTTGTGAAACTGTCAGAAATTATAAAGTGTACAGAAGTGTCTACAATTACTTGGACTTGTATATCATACATTATTATAGGTTCATAGGTTTATAGCTATATATAAGGCCAGTGACCACTGGGGCCTTTTTAGGCCTAGCCATGTATCCCAGATCTCTGACATGTTCTAGTACCTTTGGTAAGTGTAAGCAGGGGCTTGGGAGATGAAACATTTACAAGTAGGGGTCTGGAAGATGAACCATTTACCAGCTGCCTATGTCCATTAGAGACATAGGTGCCAAAGCAGGGATTAATTTCTTGTTCCCCCTCCAATTGTCCAAGGTGCACTTGAATTGGGTTAGGGAAGAGCTCTGCTTCACATGGATGGGGACTCTATTCCAGAGGACTAGTCTCTGGGATACATACCTGTCCCTCCAGTAAGTTCTATATATATCCTAAGCAAGGCTTAAGTCTTTAGAGCAGGTAATTCTGGTACTGTTTGCTTCCCAGATATGCAGGAGGTCCATCAGAATGGGGTCTGACAATGCCTTGTATACCAAACATAAATCTCCCATTAGCAGCCAGTAGGAGAGAGAATAAAGGAATAGGGCTTTGAGGTGACTACAAAGGATATGTTGTGGTCTCTACTTTGAAAGAATCCCAATCATTGCATCCACAGATAGCTTTATGAGTTTGGTTGAAAAATGGTAAACATTTCAAATATTACTACATTTTTTCCTGGTGTTCATAAACTTGCAGGACTCCAGGTACATACCTACCTAGCTTGTGGGTAGTAGCACCACATTAAATGTCATTTGTTTTAACCAGCCATCCAAAACCCCAGGCATATTATTCAGTTATTTTAGATACTCTTTTAGTCATGGGCTAGAGAATGACTTTCAGTTTTCCTTACTCAACATCACCAAACATTTATTTTGTTAGAGGATCTAATCACCTTTTTCTTGCATGTGCCACATTTATCACTCAGTCTCTTTTACTCTCCTCTTCCTTAATATTTTATGAGTCTAATTTCCACTAGCAGTAGAAAATCAGGCTTTGCTATTTGTGTCCTGTGATACATTATTTTAACAGTATTTGAAATGATTATCTGTTATATATGTATGTTGACTTAAACCTGAATTCTCTGTCACAAACTGTCATAGGAATATTGTTTCTTGAATGTGTGAGTGAATGCATGTGTGTGTGTGTGTGTGTGTGTGTGTGTGTGTGTGTGTGTGCACGCGCATGTGTGTGTGTGTGTTTGCGTGTGTGTGTGTCTGTATGTGTGTGTGTGTGTATGTGTGTGTGTGTGTGTGTGTGTGTGTGTGTGTGTGTGTGTGTGTGTGTGTGTGTGTGTGTGTATGTGTGTGTGTGTGTGTGTGTGTGTGTGTGTGTGTGTGTGTGTGTGTGTGTGTGTGTGTGTCTGTATGTGTGTGTGTGTGTGTGTGTGTGTGTGTGTGTGTGTGTGTGTGTGTGTGTGTGTGTGTGTGTGTGTGTGTGTGTGCATGTGTGTGTGTGTGTGTGTGTGTCTATATGTGTGTGTGTGTGTGTGTGTGTGTGTGTGTGTGTGTATGTGTGTGCGCGTGTGTGTGTATCATTAAAAAGTCACCAGTAGAAGGAGGTACTGTTATGAACTCAATAATGAATACCCCCCAGTTTTAATGAACTGTGTTCTGAAAGACAGAGCACATCAGTTAGTGGCCAGCCTATCAGTATGCAGTACACTCTATAGTGGTCAGAAACCTCTGAGGGTAGCAGAGCAGTCAGGGGTATGTTGGGGATGTTCAAAAACAACAGTAGGAACAACAGTAATATAGACAGATTGTGATAGATACATAGATAGATAGATAGAAAGAAAGATTTTTGACAACTGCTTCTGCTACCTTCCATAAAACATACCTGAAAGGAATTTGTGAAAAAGGAAAGTGGAAGACTGAGAAATATCAGCGCTGAAAACAAATCTCGCTTCTGACTGCATGCAAAACTATGCATTGTTGAACTGTCTTCATTTTCTAACTGGTATAAATACCTAGTCTGGTTTGGAAGAATAATGATGCTCAAGTTTTCTCTTTTTGTTTGGGAACATTTGTTCTGGCTTTATATGATTACAAGCAAGAATAAAGGCATTTCTTTATTATGCTATAGTCTCCTGTTATTTTTCAGGAATGGTGGTGGGGGCTGAGGGTTTGCAGGGTATTTTATCATAGGTTATGGCTACACCACGATGGAGCCCATGCAGCCCATTGGTTTAGATGCTTAGAGAGTACTAATATTGATGTGTATACAATGCTTGTATTTAATATGGTTACTGAATGGTTATGTAATATTGCAAAGTATTAAAAATTGACACCAGACTTAAGTATTCATTGCAGTAGTACAGTGCCATCACCAGTCTAAGCATTCTGTACTACAAAATCAAACATGTATAAAATAGATAGCAAAGCTAATCCCATAAATAAAACAGCAAAGCTAATACCAAAAATAAAACTGACATATTTAAATAAATAAATACAAACCTTTAAAATCCAAGTGTGGCTGTTGCTGCCTAAGAAAGAACTTGCTAAGAGTGGTGGGATCTACTTTTAATATTCAAAAGGCCATGTCATCAAATTTCATTTTCACAAGATGAAAATCACGAAAATGAAATACTTGAATGGCAAATTTTTCCCAGGCAAGTAAACACTTGCCCAAACTCCAATGAAACACACACCAGAGTAAATAAAACCCATCTTCTCCCCCCACACCCCCCTAACTATATATACCAACTCCAGGATCGCACTACACAGTAGAAAAGGGCATGTTGGGCATGGGAGATCTGAGTGCTGACCACTATTATTTCAGCACTCAAGAAACCTTGAACAGGTAATAGCAATTAACCAAACACTGTAACTAGTATGCATTTGCATGAAACCAAGAGCCTTGTAACAAGGTATGTGAATACAAGCAACCAGGAAGAAAATGCAATTAGAAATTATTTTTTTTGTAAAAAACAGGTGGATTGGAACATGACAAGTAACATATGAATATTAACAGCCAACTTGGAAAATGTCTGCATCTGATTCCAGTTTCTGGTCAGCTGCTTATATTCAGGTGACTCCAGCTGAAGGTTAACTAAGTATAAATATCATGACAGTCACCAGTCAGATTCTTTACACATTTGTTTAAATATTAAAGCACAGCTCTTTTACTATTCATGGAATTAATTATTTTATGTTTTCTATAAACATAATACATCAATGTCAAGCTGATAATTTAAATAATAACTTTTTCATTATAGTTCATTACCTACTTCTACCTCAGCAGTTTTACTCTCTGAGGGAGGACTCCTGCGGCCACCTCTGTGGTTCCCTTTGGCTGGGGGAAGATAGCTTGTTAGGTCCATCAGTCAAACCCCCTTCATAATAGAGTCATTTTTCTGAGTATAGTGGTAAAACTATCTTGCGCACATATTTTATGTTACTTGCATGATTGCCTCAGACTGCATTATACGTTAGAACTGAGAATTTTTCTATTTGGTAAATGATTTTGTTCAAAATAAATGGGAAATGGGTTCTAAGAGCAGGAATGATATGAATACTGTATGCAATTAAATGCTTCCCAGTATTTTTGTCACAGACACAACTGCAATGATATAAAATACTTTGATGCAAGATTAAGAAAATGCTAGCTTAGGAGACAGTTATTACAGTTCAAACTGATAAGGCAAAAGTGATGTAAGTACCTGGTAAGGGCTAGAGAGGCGAGAAATTGATGTAATCCTTATATAGAAAGGAAAGACACAGAAAGCCTTGAGTATGTGTAGCGGATTGTGATGATATATAACTGTTCACATGAATGAAGCATGAATTTCATTTGTTAATTGCTTGTTAATTGCACATTATCAAATACAGCATGATAGTTTATCAAGAACAGCTTTTGTTGTAAAAGTTAAAGTTCCATTTCATTCAGGGTGGCTGATACGATTATCTACATCCATTGCATATATGTCTTATCCCAAATAAAATTGATTTTATGTAATTAGACCAGATTCATCTTCTTCTGGTGCCATTTGCAGGTATGTGTTTGTCATATTAATGTCTATAAACAACTAACATCTCCCACTAGGGATGCGGAGTTGCCTTCACTTTGTGGCAGACATCAGCCTTGAAAACCCTATAAATATAAACATCTCCCAAGTAACCTTTCCTGAACCAATGAATTATGGGTGTAGCGGACTTACTCCATGTTATTCTTCAGTTTTTTTAATTAGTTCTGCTTTTGACATGAGTAAGTTCAGTGGCTTCTGTTGCTAACATTTGATTCTAACATGATGCCGATTATCACACCTTTCAATATGTATTTATTTTCTTAACAAAAAATTTAGCTTGTTCCACTAATATTTCTATCAGCTATTCTGCTGTAGTTTTATTGTCTTCATCTTCTGAATCCATGTTTACTGTCTTAGAAATACCAGTTTAAGTCAATGTTCTCTGTTCCATTCTGAATAGTGCTGTTCTCTTTCTGCTTCCATTTATACGCATTGAACGTCTCTGGCATTTGTGATTTTCCATTATGCATCATGGACACTTTAATCTTGCTTTCTGGGACCACTTTCATGTCTCTATATATTCTTAACAACATCTTTGATTGTTTAAGTGATATGTCTGAAAACATTTCTTGTTACGTAGTGACACAAATAACAGACAATGCTGCCCTTTTATTTGGTTCTAAAAGTTTTAATTCCATCTCTTCTAGAATGGCCTATATGACTTCATAGTAATTCTTAGCCATATTATGTAATTCCAAATGCTGTCTCCACTTGTTTTGTATAGTTTCTTATCTCCGCTGAATCATTTTCATAGCCTGTTCTCTTTGTTTTTATACTTGTGTTTTTTCACTGTTCAGTATTTTGTTTCCACCACTTGCACTGCCTTTGCAACCTTTCCATTTAGTGTTTCTTCTCACATCTTACAGGTTCATAGGTATGTACTAGGCTAGCTTCCCTTGTAGTCCATTATAAACCTAGCCAGATTCCTTTTTTGTGCAATTTTCCTTTTTTTCCCTTTTCTAATTTTGTTTCTGAACAGGAAGCTAGAGGGAATGTGTGACACCTTGCCTCAACAACTACCATTCTATAGAAGCTATAGTGTTTAGTGCCTTCTCTAGTACTTTTTGTTTTATTTTGCCATCTTTTTGAGTTTATTTCAATTCTTAGCATGGTTTTACTATTCCTTTGGTTAATTTATATGATATTGCATGAGTCGGTCAAGTGTTTGAACTATAAAATGTTCAAGCACTTAGGCATCAAATAAAAAAAGTTCCAATCACAAAGATTCAATTAAAAAAATCAAACAAAACCAAACTTTTTTGCAGTGTCCACTCCCTTCAAAAAAGATCTCCAAGTCTGAGATCACACTACAGTGTAGCAAGGGCAAATTTATGGTTCATACTGTACTGTGATCTTGCACTTCTCTGAATGCTCTTGTTATACATGCCATCAAGAAGAATGCATCATAATACCTTATCTAATGCATTTATTTGATTAATTGGATGTATTGGTTAACTGAGGTAAATTACTGATCAACATGGATTTTTGTCAGATTTTGCTCAGGTGAAATATCTTCTTAAGTGACTTGCTCAGAGTAACATAGTAGGCCAATGTAGGCAGTGAGAGTCAAACCATGGACTACAGGAAGCAACTTGAAAACAGCTCATAACCCTAATGCTCTGCACTATTTTCTTATTTCCCCGAATTAATCTCTGAATTAACAGTGCTTCAATTAGCTGCACAATTTTCACATATAACCAGTTTTGTAGATTTTTTGATTACTTCTACATGTAGTACATTGCGTTCACTTATGAACAACTTTGAGTAGTTTTGTAGAGTTTCTATAATATGTGCAAATTATTTTGGTTTCAGCTTTACCAGTGTCAGTAAAAGGCATCAGCTGACAGTACAATTGCATTAGGTAACACAGGGGCTGTCTGGATACATTTACTCTTATGATCTTTAGGTTCATAGGTAGGTACTAGGCTATCTGCCCAAAGGCATTTATAAGTCTAGCCAGAATGTGTTGGCTTTCGCTGCCCCCTTAGATTAATTCCCTTTGCCTCTGTCCAGCAGAGTCACTGAAGTGATCCCCAGGATACAATTTCTGTTTCCCATCCACTCGTCAAGGTTTCTCTTGAAGAGTGTTAGTGAGGACCTCTGCCTAATGTAGATTGGAATCTTGTTGCAAAGCATGGGAAGTCTCTGGGACAGGATTCTGTCCCTCCAGCACGTCCTATTTATTGTTGTGGGGAGGTTTAGATGCCTAGAGTGTGTGGCTTGAGGGGGATATGGTTTTCTTTAGGTGGAGTATGAACATCAGTTCTGGGTTGGACATGGCCTTGTATGTCAGGCAGAGATCACTTCTGATTAGGCGGTATGCAACTGAGTACAGCTGGAGTTTCTTCAGTCGAGCTGCGTAGGGCATCTGTTTGAGGCCAGTGATCCTCTTGGTGAGGTACTTCTGTGGTCTTTCCAGCTGTTGCAGGTGTCTTGTAAGGTAAATCCCAAATGGGGCGTTGTACTCTATGATGGGTCTGATGAGTGATGAGTAGAGGGGCACAATGATCTCTTTTGATCTGGATGCAAACCCTTTTGTGATTTGGTGGGCCACATAGAAGGATTTGTAACCAATTTGGCAATGTGATTATCAAAGGAGAGATTACTATCTACTTGGGTCCCCAGATCCCTTATTACATCTTCCATATTTAGGGGACTACCACCTATGTGGTAGTTTGTGGGTACTTTGTTTTTTCCAAAGGGGGTGACAATGCACTTTTTGGCATTTAGCTTGAGGCCATGATTTTGACACCAGGTATCCGTCTCAGTGAGACCCTTTTGCAGGATGTCTGTGTCAGCCGGAGAGTCAATTATAGCCCCTAGTTTGCAGTCGTCTGCGAACTTGGTCAGCCATAGCCCTCCTGTGCTTGTCTGTACCTCTGAGAAGTATATGCCGAACAGGAGGGGTCCTAGGACTGAGCCCTGGGGAACACCACTTGTAACCGGTTTAGAGTTGGACCTAGCTCCCACAACTCTCACCATGTGGGTTCTGTCCATGAGCCAGTTGGCAACCCATCTTGTGACATAGGGGTTTATTTTCAGGCTGGTGAGCTTGTCTATAATACCAGAATGGGGAATGGTGTTGAATGCCTTTGCGAGGTCTAGGTAGGCTGTGTGTACCACCTTTCCCTCATCTATAGCCTTGGTAACTGTCTCAAAGAAGTCCACCAGGTTTAGGAGGCATGATCTGCCCTTAACAAAGCCAAACTGGGTAGGGTCTAGTGATTGGAGGTTCCCAATGTCTCTGTTTAATGAGTTCCATGATGATGCGCTCCATAGCCTTGCAGACCAAGCTAGTCAGGCCTATAGGGCTATAGTTTCCAGGGTCTGTTGTGGCTCTACTTTTGTGGAGCGGAATAACCATTGCTGTGCGCTACTCTATGGGTACGTAGCCTGTGGAGAGGCTGAGTTTGAACAGTGTGTTTAGGTGAGGGGTTAGTTCGTCTTTGATCTCATGTAGGATGCAGCCTGGCACACCATCAAATCCCATTGATGCTGTGTTTTTGGCTTTGGAGAGGGCTGTTTTAACCTGAGTGTCTGTGATTTCAGGGTCTCTACATTCTTCTGGTATGGTTATGGGCCCTTTTGGGGGTTAGAGGGGGGTGAAGTTTGCACTGAACCTGTCTGTCAGGATGTTGGCGATATCAGTCGGTTCTGTGTATTTTGTGCTATTCTGCACTACCTCCGAGCAGATATGAGCATTGCCATTTATATTCTTGACATAGCTAAAGAATGCCTTGTGGTTATCTTTGGTGTCCTTGACAATTTTTCTTTTGAAGCTAGCCTTGGATGATTTTATGAGGGATCGTAGTTTCTTGCTGATACTGATCAGGGGTGTCTTCCCTTCTTTTGATTTTACTCTTTTCTGTACTAGTTTCCTCCTTCTGTTGTATAGCTTGTTTGTGGCAGGGGTCCACCAGACTGGTTTCCTTTTTTTGGAGGAGTGAGTCTTGGTTTTGCTTGGGATAGCATGATCCATGCATTCTTGTAGATGCCCGTAGAATGTATTAGTAAAGGATTTTGCAGCTTGAACAGCATTATCCTTTAGCATAGGGGCTTTGAAACTTTCCACCTAGGTCTTAAGTAAAGTGAAGTTTGCTTTTAGGTTCATAGGTTCATAGGTATGTACTAGGCTATCTGCCCGCGGGCATTTATAAGCCTAGTCAGAGTGTGTCGGCTTTTAATGCCCCATTGATTAATTAAGTGATCCTCTGTCAAGCAGAGCCAATGAAGTGATGCCAGGGGTGTATTTTCTGTTACCCATCCACTCGTCAAGGTTTCTCTTGAAGAGTGTTAGTGAGGGGCTCTGCCTAATGTAGTTTGGAATTTTGTTCCAAAGCATGGGGAGTCTCTGTGACAGGAATCTATCCCTCCAGCATATTATATTTATTGCTGTGGTGAGGTTTATCTCACTAGAGTGTATGGCTCGCAGTGACTTGGATTTCATAAGGTGGAGCATGTCCATCAATTTTGAGTTGGATATGGCTTTGTAAGTCAGGCAGAGATCACCTCTGAGAAAGCGATATGCCACTGAGTACAGCCAGAGTTTTTTCAGTCGGGCTGCATAGGACATATGTTTGAGGCCAGTAATCCTCTTGGTGAGGTACTTTTGTGGTCTCTTTAGCTGTTGGAAGTGTCTTGTGAGGTACCATCCCAAATGAGGCATTGTACTCTATAATGGGTCTGATGAGTGACGAGTAGAGGGGCACTATAACCTCTTTATTTCTAGATGCAAACCCTTTAGTAATTAGATGGGCCACATAGAAGGTTTTCCTAACTACTTTGGCAATATGATTGTCAAAGGAGAGATTACTATTGGTGGTTTCCTTGACAGGGGGTGGGGGTGGAATGTGGCTATCCAGAGTGATTTGTTTATGGTCAGATCTAACCAGCGAGGGGTTGACCTCTGTTGTGGAACACTGGTCACCCATGTTGGTGATGACCAGGTCCAATATGTTGCCACCTCTGGTGGGAGTGTTACCCAGTTGATCCAGGGCATTTGAGTATAAATTCTAGGAAATGTTGGACAAGGGAGTTAGTACTTGAGTATTTCTCCCAGTTAATGTTTGGGTAATTGAAAAAAACACCAATATTAGGGTGTTTGGTAGGACCTTTATGTTTCCTGTGTTTCCAGAAATGCAGACTGGGGGTCCTGGGACATGGTGGGTAATCTATAGCAAGCTACAATCTGAATTGCAGTTTTGCCCATTGTTAGTTGCACGTAGATGATCTCTGAAGCATCGTGCTGTGCCACTAACCTGGAGGTGTGGGTATCCTTGATGAATATGGATATGCCCCGCCTCTTGTATTTCGGTCCGGGTTCTGTGGCCGAAATGTATGGTATGAGTTGTAGCCTGGTAGTGCTGGGGTGCTCTCTGGAGCCTTAAACCAGGTTTCTGTTACTGCACATATATCGATTTTCTCCATACTGAGGAGTGCCTCGAGTGCATGCATTTTGAGGTTTAGACTTCTGGCACTGAGTAGCATTACCCTCAGTTTTTTGTTACTTGTGCTATTTACGGTGGTGGGTTTGACTTTTGAGCCTTGCCTAAAAAAGGCACTATGGGGGTGGCAAGAGTCTTGGCCAGTATTTGAAAGTCTAAGGGTGACATGTACAAGCCGTCTTTAGTGAAGCAGTGTGGCTTGTCGAGCATGTCATCCCAGGTGGACTGACACTGTATCCCCTTTGAATGACATCAGAAACTTAGCCAATTGTTGAAATTGATAATTTTTTCTTTATACCATGGTATCATTCTTGGTGAGGGCAAAATGCTACTCAAGGTCACGGTCATACTGGCCTGGGCTACGTGATCAGAGAGCTCTTCTATATCTCTTTTCATGTAGTCCAGGGAGGTACGGCTCAGGTCATTCACACCAACAAGGACAATGACAGAGTCATATTTGTACTTGTTCTGGAGTGACCTGAGTGCTTGTGTTATGTGGTGGATCCTGGCACCCAACAGGCAGCTAACAGTAACCTTTTCCATGTTCAGCCTAGTGAGTAGGACGTCAGTGTGTCTGACTATAGATTCACCTATTACTAGTGTGTTGGGTATGTTATATTGCCTTCAGGTCTGTGATTGTGTGGCACACTGCTTTTGTGAAGTATGTGTTTCATGGTTTGTGTTGGGGGGTGGAGGTTGCTTGGATGTCTGCTTTGGAGGCCTCTGTTGCTTTTTCAGATTTTTATTTAGAGCCTCCACGTATGTTTTCATGTATTTATGTGTGTTTTTTGCCGGTGCTGGTTTAATGGGTCTGTGTGAGACTGGTGGTGTGATGCAAGTATTTCCCTTCTCCTCTTGACTGTCTGATCCAGTCTTGGGTTGAGAGAGCTTAGCCTCCAGTTTGGCTGTATAATTGCATCTCTCGCATGTATTAGTGTTTTGGCCAATACACTACTAACTTCTGGGCTGATACCACTCCTCCAGGGACAGATAGGCTGCTCAAAGCTCCCCTCTCTCACACGTGAACAGAGAAACTTCCTTTTATCCAAGTAAGGTATTATGGGCAAACACAGAGACTTGTAACACAGCCCTGAATTCAGCACTAACCTGAAGACTGGACTATACTAGCTTAGAAAGGTAGGAAACAAGTATATTTTTTGTGTTTTTTTTTTTAAGAAAATAAAGCAGATACAATAAAAAAAACACTTTAAATGCACAGAAAATGATACTTATTGTTATATATCTCAGATCAGAGTTGTAGTCAATGCCCCTAGTACTAAAGTAGGAAGAAACACAAATACAGTAAAAGCAGATGAATAAAGTGCAATTTTTATATATATATATATATATATATATATATAAAACAATAGAAAACGAACAAACTGATTTAAACAAGTTACCCAGTTAACCAGAAAAAAGCTCAAAACTGAGCCCTGTACCAGCAGTCTTCAATCAGACAAGTTCTAACTGCACACTCCTGCCACTAGGGCGCAAGGGAACCTTCTCCAAAAAAAGATGGCCTGGATCAGTGCTCAAGTTAAACAAAGAAAGCTGCACCCTAGTCGCAGGAGTGTGCAGTTAAAACGTGTCTGATTGAAGACTGCTGGAACAGGGCTCAGTTTTGAGCTGTTTTCTGGTTAATTGGGTAACTTGTTTAAATCACTTTGTTTTCTATTGTTTATATATATATATATATATATATATATATATATATATATAAATTGCACTCTATTCATCTGCTTATACTGTATTTGTGTTTCTTCCTACTTTATTACTAGGGTTTTCAGCATAAGTTCTCTGCTTTTTCTATTTGTAACTTCAAAAAAACCTGGCTCAATCATCATGTGTCAATGATATGTAGTTGACTGCCTGCATGCTTGCATCACATTCACTTATTCGACTTCTTAAATGCTATGGTCATAATGTTTAAAGTGTTTTTATCACTAAATAAGCTACTTATGTTTAAGCTCCTTTTCATGCCAAACATCTCTTTGCATGATACTTTATATACTTTGCTTAAAACATTTTAACGGCCAAAGTTACTTTGTAAACTGTTTATATCTATTTATCAATCTATGTATTTATATGTGTATATTTATGGATCTAATGTACCTGGTCGAATTACGTAATTGTTGACAAGGCAAACAATGACAGGTTTACATTACAACACTAACATTGACACAGTTCTGGGTATGTTCAGATGATTAACCGCATACTATGATAATAACAAAATGTGTTTTTTGCAGTGGAGGCAAGTATCCCTGCACTCCCCACACCTCCTACTAATAGTATATACTAACTACAAGATAGCACAATCCCATGGGAAAGACATATTCCCTTTCCTTGGGAACTGTCTCTCAACAAAGTGTGTTGACAATCCATAGGTCAATTAAAGCTCAAATTGAGCAATGCCAGTGAACCTGTGTGTGTGTGTGTGTGTGTGTGTGTGTGTGTGTGTGTGTGTGTGTGTGTGTGTGTGTGTCTTCCTGTCAAGCTTGCAAACTATCAAAAGTTTGAGTGATTGAAATACCAGCTAAATAATTCAACAATTCACTTTTGAAAACTTGGCAGTATTGGATGTGCAAGATCACAGTACAGTAGGAATCATGAATTTGCCCTTTCCACACTGTAGTGTGATCTCAGACTTGGAGATTTTTTTTGAAGGGAGTGGGCACTGCAATAAAATGTGGTTTTGTTTGATTTTTTTAATTGAATCGTTGTGATTGGAACTTTTTTATTTGATGCCTAAGTGCTTGAACTTTTTATAGTTCGAACACTTGACAGACTCATACAATATCTTATAAATTAACCAAAAGAATAGTAAAACTGTGCTAACAAATGAAATAAACTCAAAAAGATGGCAAAATAAAACAGAAACAAAACTGTTTAATAACTAATAAACCAACAAAACAAAAAGCAACATTAACAGTTAACGTTTTTGTCTTTTGTCAAGACTTCTTCGGTCTGAATAATGCCACAATTAAGACACTATTTAAATAGCAAGAAAAGTCACATAACATAATTACAAATTCAATGTTTTAACCCTTTGCTATTCAAATATGCCATAAAATATTCTCTATTATTAAGTTCAAGGGGATAGCAGGCATTTAATGTCACATAAGATAATTACAAATTCAATGTTTTAACCCTTTCCTGTTCAATTATGCCACAAAATATTCTCTATTATTAAGTTCAGGGAGAGAGCAGGCATTTAATCTAACCTGCCACTAATACTCACATCACCCCAGTTCATCCTCAACATCAAACATTTTCTCAGAATTCATTACTTCATCTAAAATTAAAAATTTAAACTTATCCTGCATGTACCTAGCTTATAATGCTTTGCCAATGCATTCCTTTCAACTGTTAGTTCAACAGCATACTTCTGCTCATAATAACATTTATACAACTCTCTTACCTTTTGGACATCATGAAAAGAAGGACAGGATTTACACAAAACTAAATAAACAACACATTTAGATTTGGAAGTAAAGCTCCCATTAATCTTAATTCTATAATTATTAACAACAACTCACTGGAAACAGGTTAATCTCCTAACAATCTATTAATGTCAGAGCAGCTCTTTATAATTTTCCAATTATTTCTTATGATACTTTTAATAGCTTTTTGATCTACACTATTACTTAATTGCATACAAGTCTGATAATCAGTAATTCTCAATTCCTTTTGAACATTTACTTTTGATTTCCTCATATTATTGGCAAGATTCTTAAAAAAGAAAGATCAAAAAAACTTCTGTGCAATTAAGTAATAGTTTAAAGTTAATTTCTAGCAATTCCTTAGTTAAAATCTTTTTCATTCCAAAGACTCTGCAAAAATGAAGCTCTTGTAAAACTAGTAGCTAGATGATCATATTTAAGTTACCAGTCTTTTTTTATATTAAACTTCAGTGCCATATGTAAGCTGCTTTCTATACAATTTGTAAACATTTCATTATAGAAAAATCCACTTAGTGTTGCTTTTAAATAAATCATTTTGTATAACCAACTCCACATCATTTCTTTGTATGATCAGTAAATAACCTTTGTAAGGGAAACCAGTCTGTACTGCTTTATATTTTATATGTAAACATAACACTAAACTTAATCATTTGTATGCAAATATAACATTATATATTTATCTCACACTGGTTTTAAGTAGATTGTTAGCAAGCATTAATAACAAGTTCATTATGTATTCCTTTACCTAAATCATTTGTATGCAAAAATGACTATATATATATATATATATATATATATATATATATATATATATATATATATATAAAATAATTTGTCTATTGGAATTTAAAAAAATGCATCAATACCCTCCAAATGTCCCTCTTAGTAATGCTGATATGTCTGAAAATAGTGGGTTGACCTTATCCTTAAGTGTTGCACTTGAATCTTTATACTTAAACTCTCTCTATATATAATAAATTAGGGTAATGCACCCATTATAATTGTGTTATCAAGAGCAAGCACAGTATATATGACACAAGAATTTACTAGAAAGCATTTGACACATCAAATGGAAGCTCACAGCTTTAGTAATCCATGTATCGATACTTATGGACCACATCTTCTGAGTTTCTGTTTTAAGACCCCCACATTTAGAATGATATCAATGCCTTTATGAAATTTAATTTTGTGAGACAGTTAATGAGGTAACTGTGCATCACTCAAGAAAGCCACATGGTCTAAGCTTATAAATTGTGATAGCACAAGAATTTCTATAGGGAAAATAATGATCCCCAAATTTTGAAAACCAGGCAATTCATGAATTCCATTATATGAATGTGTGTCACACAGTTGTAAAAACCTACATGCCCAAAAGGTATCCTATAATGCCCAGAGTTACAGCTTCTGCCCTGCAAGTAAAATAAACCACACCCAAAATGCACCTCCTAGGAAAATAGAAATATTTTCAATGACATCTCAAAAGCTGTATTTTACTGAATGCTAGAAGTGTATTATGGTAGTTCTAAAAATAGTATCACTAACACAGTAGCAGACACTATGGGCCAGATTCAATAAAGCCTACACTAAGTGTACACTGTTCTGAGTGAACAGACAACACAGAAATAACTCACACCTTCTTCCTCTTAATTTTAGTTCTCTTACTGATATTCGTGCAACTTTAAATATTGACAGGGATTCATAGAGGTTACCACAAAGTGCAGACTATATGTACACTTACTGTAGACCATGTGTACACTTAGTGTAGTCTTTCTGAGTGACTAGAAAGCACAAAAAATGTGATAAGAATTTTATTGAATACATATCTTCTACACATAGTATACAATTAGTGTAGGCTTATTGAATCTGGCCCCATATCTATAATATTGAAAAATGGCTAAAAAGTCACTAAATTCAACAAAAGAGTATATTTTCCTCTCCTAACTCCTGGGGGAAGGACATCTGCTTTCTGAGGGAGACACAATCCCACTGTTAAATCTGTGACAGTGCAGATTAGTTTTATGCAATTTGTATTACAGTGTAATGTATTCATCATATGTAATATGTGCAATAGGATAGGAAACATTATTATAATGACTTGGAGAAAAGCAATGGCATGCAGTATTGAGCAGAATGTTATGCTAACATAAGAATTATTTGTATTATCTTACCCTAAAACATTTCAGTATAATAATGCACCACTGTCACATTACCTAAACAGAATACATAATGCAACAGCTGGCCTTACAGACCTACATATAAAAGCATCGTGAATGTATTCTGTAAATACAATGTCACCAGGAGATGCAAAACATGTTATTACAAAGTCAGTTGGTGAACTCACACAGTAGCATCTGCAGCTAATGTGAGGAGTATAGAGGTTCTGCTGACCATAGAGTGCTGCAATTTATGTACCCATACATTATTCTGTAAATTAAATGCTGCCAGGACACAGAATACGTTTTATTAAAACATGAAATCAGTCATTTAATACAAGTACTATGAGGAGTATACTAGGACTTTTATTATTAGGCTGTCAAAAAATGTAATTATTTATCTTTTGTAGACTGGAAGACTGGATTCATCCTACTAGGCTAGTGGCTTGTTTTCAGCGAAGACCTAAGGTCATCTTTAAACAACTAGGAGAAATTTTTCCAGGGAAACAGGGAACTTACCCTACTCTGTAGCATATGGTGATGCTTTTGATGGTGGCACACTCTATCTATTGTTTCCATTCCAGGTGTGTAGGTGGCCCTGAGAAACAGGAGGAAATATGGTAAGTGCAAGTGATTGAAGTTCAAAAAATGGAAAAGAAATGAGTGTGGAGATGGCTGAGCCTTTACAAGAAAGACAGTGAAATGAATCGGAAGAAATGGAGAGGTCATTGGTATCGGAGGAGAGTGGTGAAACTAATAATGCTGGTGGAGCAGTTCCATATTCTGAGACGTTGTTACAAAAGAGCTATTCAAAGTAGAAGAAGAGAGTCAGCAGTTAACGTATTTTACAACCCTTCAATCTGGAGGGTTGTGGGATGTTTATTTGAAGGAACTGATGAACCAAAGTGAACTGGAGAGTGAACCACCAGCATTGCGGGGTAAAATTATGGAGAAAATACAGGAAGAGGAAGTTACAGAAGATGAAACAAAAAAGAAATCTTATGCACAGACAGTTAAAGAAGGAGAAAAAAGAAATGAAGCGGAGAAGGGAATAAAGAAGAAATATGTAGTAAGAATAAGTAGCAAGAAAGAAATAGGACTGGACACATTTGAGGTATGGGACACTATGCACCATTGAGTGTTTCACCCAAGGAGATAAGAGCATTTATTCTTATAAACAAAGTAACATATTGTGACAATGTTTGAAACAGGACAATACATGGAATTTTGTTTAGAAAAATATGAACTAAAAAGGAACTGTAATCCATGGACTGAATACGTAGTACAGACATTTTTAGTGAAACAAAAAATGAATTATAATACAATTCAGAATGGAAGGTGAAAAAGATGAACTAAAAGGACATTTAAAGACAGTATGTAAAGGTGTGATGGGCATAATATAAATATATGATGAAAAGGTTTATGGATTGGGGATTCAGAATATGGGATTATTTTGAAACTGCAATGTGATAATGTTGTACATATTCCCAGTGTGATTAATGTGAATGGTAACAGAGGATTTGTTAAGTACAAAGGGCAACCTAAAACATGCTTTTTTTGTGGAAAAGATGACCACTCGATTAATGAATCTGAAAAATGAAAATGTTCTATTTGTGACAAAACAGGACATGCAGCAAAAATGTGATATGAAATGAAGGAAATTTGGAAAAACTGGACACATATGGGTGGAATGTGAAGAAAATGTAAAAATTCTACAAAAAGAATGTATACATGATGCAGTATATGACAAAAATGTAGAGAATGAACAAGAAAAACAAGAAAATAACAATGATACAACAAAAGAGGCAAAACACAGGGAAATAGAAGGGGAAGAAGAGGTGACTGATACAAGTGAAGAACAATATGTAAACTGGCAAATAGTGAGAGAAAATAAAAATTCCATAGGGAAAATGGTAAAAGAGAGAAAAAAAAATTCAAAAGCATAATTGTGAAAGAGAATAAAAAAGGTAAAGGATGAGATATAAATAATAATACTATCATTTAAAGCTGAAGATTTTAACTTTAAATGTAAATAGTATAAAGAATATCAAAAGAAGAATAGCTATTTTATAATGGTGTGCTTCAACAGACATGCATATTTTGATATTAGAAGATAATAGGATTTTGACAGAAGGAGAAAAAATGCAAACCGAAACACTATGGGGTGGAGCAGTTATTTAGAATATGGGGAAAAATACATACTCAGCAATAAGCATATAATTTAAAGAAAATATTAAAATCCCAGATTTTGAATTAGTTGAATTAAGAAGAAGAATTGTACTAGATTCAAGATGGAAAACATTGTTTTATAGGATTATTGTTTCATATGCTTATTTTACAAAGAAAGAGAAATAATGTTTAAGAAAATTCTAAATTATGTAGGAGTTAATATGGATGTAATATTAGTAGGAGACTTTACAAGCCGCGGTGGTGCAGTGGTAGCGTTGTTCCCTCACAGCAAGAGGTTCACCCTTTCGATTCTCAGTTGGAGCGCCTTCTGTATGGAGTTTGCATGTCCTCCCCGGGGTTGAGTGGCATTTGAAAGACATGCGCAGAATGGGCGTGCCTTCGTTGAAGGTTGGGGGTTGAGCTGGCACCTCGGCACCCATAAAAACATCTACTGCCAATCATTAGTGGACCAGAGTTCTGCTTTGGCGACCCCTAACCGGGAAAAGCTGAAAGAAGAACAACAACATTAGTAGGAGACTTTAACTGTAAATTAAGAACAGGAAATGATAGTACAATGATACAGGAGATAATTAAATGTGGAAACATATATATGGGATAGCAAACACTGGACGTATAAAATGAAAATTGACAATTTCTTAGTGTCAGATAATTTAAAAATATTAGAAAATGGGATAAGAAAGACAGTTTGTTCAGATCATATAGCTATATAAAGGTATGCCAGAAAGAGGTATACAAAATCAAAACAGGTAAAGTTATTAAAAGACTTAATGAACAAGATTTAAATAGAGATGCTAGAAAGGTGTGTTGTCTTTTGGCTTTTCCCGGTTAGGGGTCGCCACAGCGGAACTCCAGTTTGCTAATGATTGGCAGCAGATTTACACGAACGCCGAGGTGCCAGCTCGATGTTCAACCTTCAACAAAGGCACGCCCATTTACACGTCTTTCAAATGCCCACCCAACCACGGGGAGAACATGCAGACTCCACACAGAAGGCACTGGCTGCACTCCAGCCGAGAATCGAGGCAACAATGCTACTCCTGCACCACCGCGGATAAAGATGTTAGAAAGGAAATTATCAAATTATGGAAAGATTATATAGGTATGAGAATATTTTATAGAAATTGGATGAGTTGGTGGATACGTTTAAAGAAAAATATAAAAATGCTTTCTGGAATACCAAAATGAAGAGGAAAATAGAAAAAAAATAAAATATAAACAATTAAGTCAATAAATATTTAAGAGAATAATAGAGATAAAAGAACTTTTTTGAGAAGGAAAAAGAAATATATAGCACAACCAAGAAAAAATGAAAAGGCTATTGTATAAGTAAAAATGTGATATTGTTTACAGGGAAGAAAAGAAGAAGACGTAGTACTCTAAATAAAATAGTAAAAGAGAACAAAAGAATAATAAGAGAATTAAGGAACAATGAAGGGGAAAAAAATAACAGCACAAGACAGAATATGTAATGTGATTAAAAATGTGATTAAAATTAAATAAAGCAAAACTTTGTAAAAAAAAGGAGACAAAAGTAAAGGAGAAATGGGTAGTTAAAAAACTAAGTGAAGAAGACAATGAGAATTTGAAGAAAAATATAAGTGTTAAAGAATTAAATGAAATATTAAAAGATATTAATATGGATACAGCTACACAATTAGATGGCATTGAATATCATATGTATAATAATATGGAAAATTTGAAGAGTCCTTTTTATGGAGGTATTAAATGAATGGTTAAGTATAATAGATGACCAGGTATGTATGGGAATCAGGAAATTTATATGGAGAAAATGAGATAAACATGATATAAAAAATGGAGACCTGTAGCACTGAATAATACAGATTATAAGATATTTATGAGAATGATAACTAAAAGAATAACAAATAAAGTAGAAAATCTGCTTGATCAAACAATCTTTGGTAGAAAAGGGAAAGGAAGTCAAGAACTATTATGGATAGTAAAATAAGTGATAGATGATATTTTAAATAAAAAGGTAGAAGCAAAAATTATGATAAGAGATCTAAGTAATGCATTTGATAAAATACAACATGATGCTTTATGGGATATACTAGAGACTTATAATATAAGTGATAGAATAGTTAAAGTAATTAAGTCAGTATATGAATGAAATAACATAAGAATAATTTTAAATGGATGACTAAGTGAAGAAATTAAAATAGTATGTGGAATAAAACAAGGATGCCCAGTGAGTAGTATCATATTTGCCTTAGTTATGAATGTAATTGTTAATAAAATAAATAGAAAATTAAATAAGGTAGGATATAATATAACAAAAGAAATACAATTACCAATAATATTTACATATGCAGATGATATAGTATTAATCACCAAAATAAAGAAGGAATGAAAGAAACAATTAAAAAGTTAATGGAAGAGTTAAAGACAGTTGACCTAAGTATAAATAAAGAAAAAAGTAAACATTTTGGATTCATGGGTAGTATAAGAGATATACAGTTTAACAGAGAGATAATAAATATATTAAAAATTGTATTCAGAAAAAAATGAATATATTAAAAAGAATGGGAAAAATTGTTCAAGAAATAAAAAGCCTATGCACAGTCTGGAAAATATATAAGCTATCGTATAAGAAAAACTGTATCTGATAAATTCTATTTTACTAAGTAAGTTAGCATATTTAGCAAGTGTAATATGATACCAACTGACAATGAAAAAGCGATAATGGCCATGATGTTATCATTCATATGGTGATCCAGACTGAATCCAGTGAGAAGGAGAATTTTGTATGTAAAATAAGAGGCAGGAGGATTGGGGTTAATAAATGCAATTGTCCATTCAGCTTTATTGAACCTGTATAAAGCTTTAAAAAGCTACAAAAAAGAAAATAAAAATTTGATAGAATGCATTTTATTTGATAAATATAAGTGTTTGGGGGAAAAATGGAAATTTGGAAAAGAATGAAGAATTATATAAATGAAGAAATTAAGGAACATCAAAGCAAAATATTCCTATGGGAGTTATAAGTGAATAAAACTGGAAAAATAGGAAAGAGTGGTATTTAAACATTATAAAAGAACACTATTTCATCTTTCCTTGGAAACAATTAGATATGAAAAAGAAAAATGCTATTAAAGAAAGATTTATGTGGTGTAGAAAAATATATAAATGCAAAGATTTTTTTTGTAGAGATTATCAATAAGTAAATTAACTGTCAAGACTCAAAGCTAACATGACATATAAAAGAAGACAAAAAAGGATTCATATTCATTGTAGAGAACTTGAAACAACGGAACATGTTTTTTTAAAAGTAATAGAATAAGAAATTGTGGGAAGAAATATGTAAAAATAAAATGCTGAAAGATTTAGAAAAGATAGAACATATAAACATGGGCATGTTGGAATATTATGATAAGATAAAAATAAGAGAAGAAAATTGATACAATAATATTTTATATTTTATGGACCATATGGATAGAAAGACTTAATGAAATTAAATTTCATGGAAAATGGATATTAGCAGAAATTCTAAAGAAAATATTGTATTGGCTTTGGAAAAAAGGTGGAGGATCCTTAATAATATAAATGCTTAGTATTGTATAAAAATGTAAATAATTGTAAATAATATAAATAATGTATATAAGTATTAAGTATCAATAAAAAAAACTATTGTTTGGAGCTTATAGATTGTGCCAGAGGGCTCCTACAGCACAAGGGAAATGGCCTAAGTGAAGCAGCAACAGCATGGAGGAGGAGAAAAAATCTATAGAGAGTTTGGAGGTGGAGAATTAGAATCTGGGAAAAAAATGTTAGATATGGAGCTTCAGAATCTAAACAAATATTCCTGTGTGGTAGATATTACAAATGAGCAGTTTTTAGCTGTTCAGTAGAGAAAGAAGTAAGCAAGTTTGTTGAAGTGGTGCAGTTAACAGTTAGCAGATAACTGATGTCAGGAGGTGCAGATGATGTTCTGTTAAAAATAATCAAGCAGGGTGATCCAGGTGACAGTTCTGCTGTTTCATGGAGAATGGTGAGATGGTAAATATTTTTTTTCAGAAGTCCTGAGAATATTAACATGGAAAAGGAACCAGGTAATGTGGCAGCAGAGAATACAGTTGTGACAAAAAGTGAAACAAGAAAGCAGCAACAAACTGAAAAGATATCTGGTTTTGTAGATAATGCAGTAACTAAAATATATGCAGCAGTGGCAGCAGGCAAAAAAGGGAAAGCAGCAAAAAATTGTATATAAAACTGTTTACAAAAGAGAAGACCAGGTGTGAGAATAAGAACAATAAAGTACCCTGGAATTCATAAAGGTTCCTACTAAGTGTGTATACTAAGTATACACTTCATGTAACCTTTTTGAGTGAATAGGCAGCACAAGTAATCTGATGGGGATGTTCTTAAATATAGAAAGTGTGCACTGAGTGGTAATATTTATGAATCCTAGGAACTGTAATAGATAAATATTATGTTTGGGACGATTTGATAAATGTTCTGGGTGTTAAAGCTCAAGGAATTTGGTAGTTTATACATAGAGACTTTTTTTACTTAAACTTTTAAACTGATTGACTGATAATGACATTTCTGGGACTATGTAACAAAAAAAGCATTTTTCAATGGAACAATTATTTGTTTTCTGGTAGTAACTTAAATGTTAAAAATAATGTTACATTACAATTTAGAACTGATGAACTGGAAGAAGACAATGTTAAAATGCATATAGGGTTTGTGTGAAACTGTTGATAATATTGTAAAAGTTAGGAGTGAGACAAACGTATGGAATGGAGGGTGCAGGTTGGAAGCTATTTTGAAATGTGAAAGAAAAAAACAAAAAAACAAAAACACGGTGAAACACTTGCCAAATGTTATTTTTGTGTCTGGTCAAAAAGGGACATTAAGATATGCTGTCCAAGCCTAAATCATGCCTCTTTGTGGGGATTTTTCTCATTTAATTAATGATTGTGACAAGGTACAATTTATCCAGTGAGGGGATAAAGGACATATAGCGAGGGTGTGTGCCTGAATGCAAGTTGTGTAAAAAAGTGACTCTTTTGGATGGACTGTCAAAAGTAAACAGTAAATAATGAAAATGGAGGGCAAACAGAAGAAAATATACTCCAGGAAAGACAATAAGAGGCTTGGGAGAAGGTGAACTAGGTGAAAAAAATATGAAGGAGAGAAATGAGCAGAGACAGAGATAGAGGGAGTGCAAGGAGGAAACGAGATCATGAGAAGGGATTGATACTATTACTTTTTTGAAGTTCTAGCCAGTGAGAAATCTGATTCTGAGGCTCAAGGATTATTTGTACATAAACCCAGGAAAAAATACTCAGTTGGGGAAATAGTAAAAATAAGAAGAACGGACATTTTAAAATATTTCCCCTAAACTTAAAAGAAGGAAAAGCAACACTTTAAGAGTGCTTTCAGTAAATGTGAACAGTATTATTAACATTGTAAGAAGGACAAGGATGCTAGAATCGTGTTCTAAATGTGATGTGGATGTTATTCTGTTAGAGGGTGTAAGATTCTTGACAAATGAAGACGGCCAGCAAACAGAAGAACTGTGTGGTAGAAATATAATATAAAACTCAGAAAGTAAACATTGTTCTGAAGTGGCTGTGTTGCATAGAAAAACAATGACAATGACACCAGTGATGTGGAGGATATTAGTAGTAATGGGAACAGACAGATGGGGTTGTGACTAAGAGGAAGACTGACAAAGAGCTCAGGCAACTTAAAAAAAGACCTGACCAACTGATCCCCTGCAGTTCAGACAAAGAATATTAAACCTGCTATGTGGGCTACTAGCAAAAACTGTATAGTCATTTGTTAATGAGGAGACTGGAGTTATACCAAAGAAACAAAGAGTGCTAACAGCAGTTCACACTTTTTTGATGGATTTTCAAAGAAAAATCTTAGTGGTTATAGAATGAGTCAGTCCTAGTCTGATTCCAAAATGTCTATGGAAAATGTTCTGTGGGGTTGGCTTTTGAAGCTTCTAAGTGCAAGTTATCAGATGGGCAGTAATAGACCTCTCAACTTTCCTATTTTGGAGGAATGCTCCTATATTCAGGGTGCTGAGCTGACATCTATCCTGTGTCACATATTTCTGTCAGATATAACCCTGGAGGTCAACAATCATTTGATCTACTGATGACACCAAGACTGGTATGACAGTAAGTCAGGAACAATGCAGTCTCCATTATAACCTAGTGAGGCCTGAAGGTTATCCAGATAATTATGCATTGAGATTTGAAAATCATAAATGTATTATATGCCATTACTCCTATGGAATACAAATTAAATAAATAATGTAAAAGATTGGACAGTTATAATCATTACTAGTCTGAGCTGTGTTGTGCTGTGGAATGTGTCAAGGCAGTGACAAAAGTCAAGAAATGCCTGGGTGCACAGATATACGTCATCCTCCCATTATCAAGGACAGATGTAAGGATTCTTCTGGAATACTGTGTCAGTTCTGCAAGATATATTATGAAAAGAACATTAGAATGCCTGTGTGAGTACAATGGATAGCTATCAAGGTATTAAGGGAAATGAAGCATACAAAGTAAAAGAAAAGCTTTAGGGGAGTGGGACTGAATGGATCTACTGTCTATGCACGAATTTACATTTCAGCGAAACATAAATCTGAGAATGCATTTACACGAAAGTGCATTTTAACGAAAATGCACTTTCATGTAAATCCATAAAAAAAAAAAAAATGAAAAAAATACTGAAAACATTTTTATGCAGGGGGGCAAGCCCCCCTGCACCCCCCATGTGGGGGTCTGTGCCCCCCACCCCCCTACTTAAATATTCTCACCATGAGATTGCACTACAGTGGGGAAAAGGGAATGTTCCCTCATCCCCACTGTACTACGATCACAGTAAAAGTCCCATTAGTTGTACATCAACACTAAATGTTGATGTACAACTAATATAACATGCAAACAGCATGTTTTCAATCAGCATCCCCCTTACTACTCTATTTTGTAACTTTTATTACGCAAAAGTGCGTTTTCGATAAAACACACTTTCGTGTAATTATATTAGCAGATTTACGTTTCGGTAAAACATAAATTCGCTAATATACTGTAGATCCAACTGAATAAGCTGCAGGGAAGAAAGGAATGGAGAAATATATGGATGTACACATCCACATTTGTAAGGATCAATAAGATCTGATGACGAGTAAAAAAAACTCCTAAATGTCAGCTCATTACTACGTTCATTTAGTCTTTAACCTATGTAGCTATATAATTGCATTTTAAATTCTCTGATAGTGTAGTATTTTATTACAGTTGGCAACCCAGTCCAGACATAAAATACTCTCTTCTAAACCATTTTGTCTTCAAAGGATTCTGACTTCCATGTCTTCTCAGATTTTTTTTATTTTATTTTATTTATTTATTTAACATTTGTTTACTGGGAAAGACTGACTTGGAACAAAGGCAATTTTTAGCAGAGGCCTGGGGAGAAAAGCTCCAGCCACGTCTTTGTAACGTGTGAGAAAACCAGAGCACCCAGAGGAAACCCACAGAAATGCAAGGAGGACATGCAGACTCCACACAGAAGACACTCCAGTCAAGAATCTAACCAGAGAATCTCTCGCTGTGAGGTGACAATGCTACAGTTGTGCCACTGCACTGTCCAATAATCCAGAGCCCCTTCAAATTGAGAGACATGTTACACTTTATCACTCCTTGCCAATTAATTATCTGCTTACTGTTGATTGTCTTGCAAAAGAGAATTTTGTCACTCCAGTCATCCTTATGTGATAAGCAAAGCCCCATATAGTCCACACTCATATGACAAACCATTAACATTTTCAGTCCATTTCCATTGGAGACTTTTAATTTCTTTTTTTTTTCAGTTCTCAGTTCACTGGAGTCCATAAAGGGTAGCATATTTGAGCAAGGCTATAATTAGGCTTTTAAACATGGTAATTATTATAGAAAATGTCCTCCCCCTGAAAGATTGCATGCTGCTTGGTGTATTCTGCCTCCAGTGTATTGTATATCATTGTAAAAACTCCAATAACAAGTGGTTTAAAGCTGAAGTTAATGATCAGTAAAAAATCCATTCTTTATAGTCCTCAAATTGTGTGATAACCTGATTATCAATGTAAGGATGAGGAAGACAGTTGTATAAATGGCAGCTTGAAAAGGTGGGACTGAAGATCAAGAGCAAAAAGCACTACTGGGCACTGGAAACAATGTAAAATACTCTACTGGCTTGTAGATCTATAAAGAGATTTAAAATTGCCTGGGGCAATTAAAAAAGCATAGGATGTTGGATGAGCAGCTACGGTGAGCTAGCTGAAACATGCATAATTAATAAGCCAATGGTCACTTTGCATTCATATCATTATCAGTTTGTGTGTGTGGGGGTTAAATTTTGATTATAGTACAGAAAATATCAAAAGTAACATGAATGATTACACTGATTCTCACTAAATAAAAAAATGAAAATATTACAGAAAGTGACAGCTGAAGTAATAATAACCTTTATCTTCACTCAATTGATTATACTCATTCCATTAAAAAATACATTAACAAGTGGCCAGCACAATGCATTGACTGGAATCTAATAATAAAAATAATAATAATTTGTTTATATCTTTCGGCTTTTCCCGGTTAGGGGTCACCACAGCGGAACTCCGGTCCGCTAATGATTGGTAGTGGATTTTTACATACTGGGTTACCAGCCCTGATGCACAACCTTCAACGAAGGCATGCCCTATTCACGTATGCCTCCACACAGAAGATGCTCTAGCTGAGAATCGAACGGGACAACGTCTTGCTATGAGGCGACAACACTACCGCAGCACCACCACTGCAGTCCCCAATAATAATAATAATAATAAAAAGTACAGCAAAAAATTTAATAAAACCTAGTATGTTGGTCACAAGACACCTTCCTGGGTTAAAAACTGCTAAGTCTTTCAATCAAAATAACAAACTCCGACTAAAGAAATTAACATAATAATCTCTTATCTGTGAAAACATTAAAGCATGAAACCTGTTCATCTACATACAAACTTAGATAGTCATGTGGCATCGCTGAAGCTCAGACTTTGCAGCCCACAAACACATGATTACACTGTAAAGATTTGTACTGATGCACAAAAAAGGACTTCAAAAAAGAAACAGTAAGCAAGCCAGCAAATTAAATATAAATAAATATGAAATAAAGAAACCCACACAGACTTTACATCTCTACATTATATAATCCAACTTCAAAAATATAGATTAGTACACAAATAAAATAAGTCCTCAAAGGTTAGACAATGGACAGGAGCTATGGTGTCTGGATTCACTCCACCATATATCAATAAATTTAATCTTTAATCTAAAAAACATAGCAGTCGTAAAGTCAGTCTCTCAAGTAGATTAAAGTATGATCAAGGTACACAAATAACATTCACTAAACAGTTTCCTAAGTGCAGCCTGGCCATAACAGCATGCAAGAAACATGCATTGCTGTGCTGAATATAGGCCTTCCCCATCCACACACATGAATAAGTTTCACATTGACTATTTCACTGAGCAGAGTCTTTGGCCTTCTCACCACTCCCTCTGGGTTTTAGTGCCTACTTGTACTAAACCAGTAACTGAATTTCTGATAAACTCTTACACACACACACACACACACACACACACACACACACACACACACACACACACACACACACACACACACACACACACACACATTTTTAGGGACATCATTAATATTCTCTAACACCATAGCCTTCTGTCCTGACTCATGAAAATTAACTGCCATCACCACAGCTACCAGGCTGGGGACCTCACAGTTACTGTTTCACTATTGCTAATAAGGCAAATGATTATATAAACAAATAATACTATGTATCAGTGTGGTCTGGCCAATTAGCAGTGGGTATCAGCAGCTTGCCTCAGTTTAGCAATAAACATTTTCTTATTAATTAATAAAAAAGTAAACAGAAAATCAGCCAAAAACTGTTTAAAAGAGAATAAGTAAAAATTAATTGCTTAGAAAAGAATGAGTTAAGCAATACAGTTAATAGTCAAATACAAACAAAGATATAAAACTGCACTTGCAAATAGTAAATAATTCCTTTGAACAAACAGAATACAAATGGCTATCTACAGCTAGTCTTTTCCTTAACTATTTTCTTATCTAAAGGAGCTACCATGCACTAGCTATAATAGCTGAACTTATAGAATACTTCAGGGAGAGACAAAGTACAGAGAGAACTTTCAGGTAGCAGGCTGCAGGGTATTCTTATTCTCTTCTGTTCTCTTTCTTTTCAGCTATTTATTTATATATTTTCTTACAAACAATTGATGCAACTAAATAAAGTTTCACATTTACATACTAATGAGTTGATTTCCTTGTTCTTGGTTAGATATATTCTTAACAGAATTGCATGATTGCTTTTGCCCTTACCTTCCTGGCCTAAGAAGAGTCGCACATTGTGTAATCAAGTAACATATTACAAATTATTTAATTTGAATGTTATACATCTCACATCCTCTGTATAACTGCAGTAACTCTCAGTAACAGGAAGTTACAACTTCAATTGCAGCACTTCATATACTTGTCTTATAAAAAGGTCAAAAGTTCACACATTTTCATGCAGAAGGAAAATACGGACTGCGGACTGCAGACTGCAAACATATGTTGCTTGGAAATAAACAATGCTCTTACATTCCATTATTTCCTAACACTGAAAAATGCACATATTGTGGATTAAATCACATATTTAGTTTACTTGTAGGTTTCACAAAATGAAAGTGTAACACAGTTGTTATATTCTGACTCAGAAAACAGTAGCATATTTATCTCAGATATTACAATAACCATCTGACAAGAAGGAACAAATTTCTTCATTCATTCATTTTCCAGTAACCCACTTAATCCACCTCTGGGTTACATGGGAACTGGGGACTATTCCGGTATGCAGTAATTGCAAGATTATGACCTAATCCTGAATGAGATATCAACCCATTTCAGGACACACACACACACACACACACACACACACACACACACACACACACACACACACACACACAAACTCAATCACACATTGCATAGATATACCTACAGACAATTTACAGCAGTGCCAGTTCATCTGCAGCACATCTTAAGGATATAGAAGGAAACATGGGCATGTAATGAAAAATAAAGGATAATCAATATCAAGTAAATACATACCTGAACAGGCAGAACTTCACAACAGCTCACAACCACACAGATTTACTGTATGAACAGTACCTATCCAACACAAAAATGAATATAGTTCAACCTCTTTAGGAAACAAATAGCCATTTACACACAATACACAGATCTCTAATGAAAGATCACTAGTCCCTTTCTGCAAAAGAAAGAAAGAAAGACAGTCTGATGGCACAGAGATGGGGAATGCATTTGTGTCACCAGCAATATGTTGTCAAGAATGGACTAAAGTCTTATATGGTTGGCTTCGGGGATGGGATAAAACAGTCAAAAGCCAGCTGTCCCATGTCTGGAAGAGGATGGAAAAGTCCTCTGTCTATCCGGCTGTTATTGCTGGCCAGGAGCCTTACAGGACATCTACTTGTTTTACATAGATGGTGGTAATGACATCCTGACATCATTGTACTAGCCAGTCTCCTAACTAGGGACTCTAACCAGCCACTGTAAAGATGGTGGAGCCCAGCTCCAACTATGTAACTCCCTAATGGCTACCTTACTCTCTGAGGCTACAACTGAGTCACCATCAAGGTTGACTCCTTAAAGAGTTGGGGGTCCACCTAGATAATGGTTACACTGGAGGTTCCTTGACAGTGCAATCTGGGGATCTGGGGTTGAGCAGGCATAGAAGTCAGGAAGACAGCTGGCAGGTATACAGGCTGAGGGGGAGAGATTAAAAAAGAAGAATGAAGGAAATAGTGAATGAATGAATGAATATATGAATGAATCAATCAATCAATCAATTAATGTCCCCTGGTGTATGTAGTGCACACGTTGTAAGAAAGATGCTTGAGAAAGCAGTTAGTTTTAGCAAGCATGCAGATGCTGAAATACATAAGTACAGGTATACACATATACAAAGACACATATTCTTAATCCCATAGAAGTTGGTTGGTATAAATCATGAGTATATGACTTCAAGGTACATATTCCTAAAAATACAAAATGTAACAAAGCAGGGAAATACTACCATAGTGACATATATGTGCATTTAATAGTCTTGTTATGTTGCTTTTATAACACACATGTTATAAAACACAAGACCGGTTTCGGCTGATAAATCACATAGCCTTCATCAGTGTGTGTGATGAAGGCTATGTGATTTATCAGCCAAAATATCGGTCTGTCTCCTTCTTCTGCTACATCATGTGTTTGTAGCACATAATAATAAATATATATTTTTTTTGCCACAGTCTGCTGGTCCAATTTTGTTTTGGATTATTTTACCAGATCAATCCATTCCATCAAAAAAGACTGCAGACCTGCTGTACTTTTGTAGCCTCCCCTATACCCAGCCAAACATAATCACACACACACACACACACACACACACACACACACACACACACACACACACACACACACACACACTTCAAGTACAAAACAGAAGAGTTTTTTTACAGCATATAAGGGTTAAAAAATTAACATTCCTACCATGGTGGTTCACAGCATATATCATATATTACATATTACAAGACGTGGCTTAAGCTATGGAACCTTGCTGGCTAGGCTTACGTAGGCCCTTGGGCCAATAGCCTAGTACCTACCTATGAACCTATGAACCTAGGAAATCTGTTATATCAAAATGTAGTATATGAGTACACTATGAGTATTTTTTAAAAGTTAACTGGTAACAGTGCAAATGGTTCCAGTTTGATGATCTTGAAGACATGTCATAAATAACTTGAATTGTCATTCTTGGAGCTACATCTTACAAGACTTTTAAGAGTTTCTCACTGAACAGTCATAATAAATTTTGAAGACACATACAAAGTGATAGCATATACTGGATACCTGACCTATCTTGCTTGTCTTTTGTCCATCCTACCAGAATATTGCCATTGTGGTTTGTGTTGGATTTAATTCATCACTTATCCTTTCCAAAATATTTCTACATTTGTCCTATGCCATCTTGACTTCTCTCACCATTACTGAATTTAGTACCCTATTAAGGCTGATCACTGTACCCACCACCCTATCAAACAGACTGCTTTCACTTGTTCCCCTCCATTATTTTCTGTCTTTATACTTTCACTGTTGAGTGCCTGCATTAGTAGTTTTTCCTTAAACAATACTGCATTCATGAACTTTTCTGAATTCCATAAGATACAGGAAGGTTGTAAATGTGGCAGTCATCATATGCTTTGTAGCTCTAACTCCAATTTTATAACATCTTGGAGATCTCTTTTGGCTAGCCTTTAGTCTATTAATGTGTTTACAGAGACAAGGCCTCCAGAACTGCACACACCACTCCAGAATGGGTATTACCAACTATGGATAGAGGAATAATACTATCCCTCTTTCTTCTGTTAAGGCATTTCTCTGTGCATGCAAGGATACCTGTAGTCTTAGTTGCTGGCTTATTGTATGTGGTTTCTGCATCTAATTCATCTGAACTAAATCCCTCTATGCATATTTTTAACTTTGTTTTTGAATGGTATAACTGTGTTGCTATGATTTTCATTTCTTAGCTCTTAAGGTAATGAATTTATAGCATGGTTTGTATATGGTTTGCCTATTCTCTGCACCTGAGTGTTAGTATTCTGGTTTCTTCCTGCCTCCCTAAAGCATGATCCTTGAATGGCTTTTCTAAGCTGCCCCTATATCTTGCATTTATACTTGCTACTGTATATGGTTTGCCTCTTGAAAAGATCAGTGAAGGATCAGTTTGTTTATTTAATTAAAAATAAATAAATAAATGAAGATTTAAGCACTCCATACCTGTGTGTGCATACTTTCTCAGACTTTTGCTTCCGCACTGTACTGCTTTGAATCTATTTTCATTAATTATAAATTGCCATGTAACACAACTTTTGAGTAGTTTTGTAAAGCCCACAATTCGGCATCTTTTCACCATTCTATAAATCAGTTTGTTGTGTCTCTCATTGCTAGTTGCATAGGAAAAGTATTTTTCTGCTCAGGTTAAACAGTCAATATGTCATTGTAGGACTACTGCACTAATGTGTGAAGTAAGGTGAATACTTTACAGTGGTTATGCGCATGCTTCTGTGAAAGAAACTCAAATACATTACCATGGCCATCATTTTATATATATTTTACCGCAATTGGGCACCTAAAGTTTACGTAATCAACAAAGTCGCTATAATTGCTGGATACTGATGTTCTGTATGGGTTAAAATAACTAATTTAAATGGTATTTGCTTGGGTTAAAACTGATTATTATTACTTTGTATAACTAATGTGTATTTCTATGAAAAAAGTTGGAATACTTTACTTTGGCTATTGTTTATATAAAACAACATTGAAATACATTACTGAGGCCATAGTTCTATTACAATCAGGCATCTGAGATGTACACACTCAAAAAGTGGCTACAATGCTGGGTATGAAGGCAGTCTGGAAATAAAAGTGACTGACACTGCTGCCATCTGCTCAGACTAAACAGTCATTAATCTGACTTTGCAGGATGAGTACACATTTGTGTGAAATATGTTGGAGTACTTGATTGGGGTTACTGTGTTTTGATGTAAATCAAACTTGAGATGTATTACAGAGGCCATTATATTTTACCATAATCAGACTTCTAAGGTGTACACAGTTAACAAAGTGGCTATAAGTGCAGGGTACAGAGGCCTTTGTGGATGAAAATAAATGGCTCAGTTCTTGTGATTAAGTTATAGTCATTAATCTGGTTTTCCAGGATTCACTTGCATTTATGTCAACCAAGCTGAAATATTGTACTGTGACCATTTGTGTTTAATCACAATCTGACATCTAACATGCACATATTCAATAAAGTCACTGTAAGTGATGGTCATGGAGTCTGTCTGCAGATAACAGTGACTTGCCTCTGTTATTGCTTGATCACAATTAAACAATCATTGACTTGGCTTAGCTTGGCAGGAGCTGTGTCACATAATGTATTACATTTGTTGAAGTCAGTGCAAGATCATTGTTGAAGAGCAGTCAACAAGTAATTATCTGTCAAAAATTAGGCATAAAATGTACAGAAATACATCTAGACCCTCAGAGCTTCTGGGGGATGGTCAGTTCCTAGACACCCTTGCTGGTAAATGGGATTTTGACATAGCCTTAGTAAGAGGCTACATCCTTAACCTCTGCCCTGGGCTACACCTACTCTAAAACCACCTCTGTTCAAAGGTGTGCAGAATATGTTGCTATAGCTTATGTGGGAGCAGTATAGTATCTTCAAACAACAAGCTGAAATACATTTCTATGATCAATATTGTTCACTTCTCTTACAATCAAACATTTACATGGGTGTATATTTCTTGGGAGTAGGGGTAAAGAGGCATACTATATATATGTACACATAAGGTTGCTTTCTTTTGGAAGTGAGGCAAGGAGGCATGCTATTTATATGTATGAAACAGCAACTTGAAATTCATGACTGTAGCCATTTGTTCTTCCAGTTTCATCCTGACCTAATGTCTCCAAGGACATCAGGGGATACACAAAAGGTGATTATCTTTTTTTTTCTTGGAGATAAATGGTGGAAAGCACGATACTCAGCTATTATTTATGTATTTGTCTTGTCAATTTATTGTGGATTACTCTTTTGTCAACTTTGAACATCAAGCCTTGGATTTAACTTAATATCCTTCCTTAGTCATTGAATCTAAATGTAGGGAAAGGTTCTAAAGTGCATCTTACATGGCTTCTCTGGCCTAGTGACCCTAGATCTCTAGCTTCATTCAGTTATTTCTTCCTCATGTATTACAGTGCAGCCTTGCCCACTTAGGGTGTGTTGAAAAGATGGAGACAAAAATTGAAGAGTACAACTAAGTATGAAAAAACAAGAAAGAAGTAATCTGTCTGGATATTATGGGGAGGCCAAGTCCAAGGGAAACATGAGAGGGGGCATTGGGTGGTACCAGGGGCAGAAACCAGTGGGCAGTAGGGGTTACCATGGAGTCCTTTATCCCTGATGAAAGTGCAAGGATTGAAGTGGAAAATTAAGATGACACAAGGGACTTGGACTCAGGCCGAGCTGGACAGAAGGACATCAGTATGGAGGAGGAAGGGGGATAGGTCAGGAAAGTTATTGGCATGGAAGCTGTAGAAAGAACAGTATGGATAACATTGACAAGTTTGGTAGGTGAAGAAGATAGGGCTGTTTCAGACATGGCAGATTGCAAAGATTTTTGCAAAATTCTATGCAGTGTTATATGCAGCAGATAAAACAGTGCAAGGATGGGAAGAAAGTCCAACAGTGGGGATGTTTGGGAAGGCAAGAGACTAAGTAAGAATGAAATGGCCAAGCAGGGGATATGTCTGAAGGAAGCATATTCAGTGATTCAGAGCAAAAAGAGCTAGACAGCAGGATCTTTTTAAAATATTACCATAAGCTTCTGGGCAGGAAGGACATGATGCTTTGAGGGATGTTGTAAACTGCAATTTATCAAGTGATGGGGTAACCAGATCCTGAGGGGAAGCAGTCACAGTTTTGTTGCCCAAGGGGTAGCAGGGACTGGGTAACTCTAAGATTTATAGGTCAATTTCACTGATCAATGCTGATGCAAAAACATTTGTTAGCATTCTGGCTGTGTGATTAGAATGTCTATTGAGAAATATAGTGGAAGAGGAGCAGGTTGACTTTATGAGGAGAAGCCCACTCATGGATTACAAAAAAGAAATTACAGGATTTTATGGACTGGGTGGAACAGGAGAGACAAGAATGGTGTGGAATGGAATTATTTAATATTTGTTTGATATTATTGACTGGGATTCTGTGGGAGAAGTATTATAAAGAGCAAATCAGGGTAAATAATTCATTAGAGGGGTTAAAATATTATATAAAGAGGTTGAGCATAGTGGGTAGAGGTTCTAGATCAAGAAAGGTGAAAGAAGCAAGAGAGGCAAAGAGGACCCTTATGTCAGTATTCTTTTTATTAGTTATAGAAGTTTTGGCTAAAAAAATTCCGGAATGTTTAGCGAAGTGCAACGGGAGCTTTTTGCAGATACTAGTTGTATGACTGTATGATATTGCTTAGGAATGCTAATATGGTTCTACTGAAAATCCTGGAAATCTGTGACATGTTTGGGGTGGAGTGTGGGCTTAATAATCACTATGTGGCGGGGATGAGTGCAGGTTAAAACATTCTGTATCAAGATAGTGAATGACTGAGATAAGGTGACAGGATATGAGTTGAGAGCATCATGACAGCCATACATATGTCAGGATTAAAACAATGTTGTGGCTACTCATCCTTGATGTACTTGTGGGATCTCATTATTTTTTGGTGGGGGGTTTGCTAAAGCTTGGAAACAGGCAGAACAGTTGGCTAAAGTTGATATTTGAAATAGAAACATGGGAAGTGCTAAGAAAGTAGTACATGCAGTTAGACTTAGATGGTCATTGTACATGATTAATGGAATGTGGGAAACATTTAACTGTTATTGTCAACATAGGTTTCAAACTGACAGTTGTTAGCATGTTATGCAACAGGTGGTGGAAGTGAAAGCTTTGTATTTAGATGGTTTACTTTACAATTATATAACTACTCTGCAGTTAATTTATTACAACAAGATTTGATAATATGGATCTGTTGTATAAAATTCTTAATAACAAGATTTAAAATGTTACCAAAACTATCCGAGATTTTACAAAAGTATGTTTACCAGCAAACACTCTACAATATAAATCATCATGGATTTCTTCAGCAAAAAACAACAGAACTTATTGCCCATCTTCTCTGCACTCACAATCAGCTACACTTTAACCTATTTTACAAACACAGTTATGTAACTAAGCCATCTCACAGGAAGTATCTTTATACTGATCTGACATTCTTACATGGTACACAGATTGCTTACAGGAAAGAAATACTCTCATTACAAAAAATAATTACATTACTCTACTGATGGTCAACTTGTGGCTGGAGTGTCCCAGTAATCTATCCTAGCATTAATCATCTTCAAATAACTCTAAAATTGTTAATTTCATACTATATGCTGATGATCCATAACTCTCAAAATGTTAATTTCATACTGTATGCAGACAATCTAGTTACCCTTAAAAAAATTCTGAAAACCATTAATTTCACATTGCATTCAGATGACTTAGTCATCCCCTTAAGGAGGCAGCTCACCCTCACTCTAATTCTGACTGTAAAAAACAACTTTTAACAGTATTTTACAGACCTTTAATGGGATTCGAAATAATAAATCATAAGTTAATACTTCAAAAATATATACTATGCTTTTTGGAATAAAGAAAAGGCTTAGCGATAAAACTCCACTGCTCATCAGAGACCTACATGATAAAGCCCTCAAATTACCAGTTTGAAACATAGAATACAACTGAACCCAAATTAGATTATTCAGAAATTTTCTCACTTCCTTACATGCCATGCATGATGACTTATAGTTAAACAACTGCATATTCCAAAACTCAGCTGTGATTTACCAGTTTTGTCTTTAACCTTATCATACACTAAAAAGGTTAACTCTCAGTCTGTTAGTTTTAAACTCTAGCAAACCATGGATAGTAGCAGTCTATGTACATTGCAAATATAAACTGACTAATAAAAAAAAAGCCTGAGTGACCAAACAAAGCCAACCATGGGTAAATCCAGTATTGCCCACACCCAGCCATGGGTTATTGCTATTACACAATGACATTATTTAAGAAATAAGTTAGTTACTTTTATTAAATAATCTCCTTGTATAATGGCACCGTGGTGGTCTTCTGCAATTTTCTCCTGGTATCTAAGGGCTTTCCCTGATGTACTGCATATGCATATGGGACTTTCATTCCCATGCTTACACAGTACATCAGTACTGTGTAAAGGAAGCAAGGGAGAAGGGAAGATCCCCGTTCTGCTTTTTTTTCTTTTTTTTTTAATTAAAAGTCTGTACCAACTTTAAAACCAATGGTCATTGGCTATTCTTCTTAAAATGAAATAGTCCCAATATCACGGAGTTCATTGGGTGCAAAATAAATACATGAAAACAAAAACAAAATGAAGAATTAAGAAAAATGCTCCTATAGCTACCTGTCCATCCTCTTGTCTGGTTACCACTGTAACCAAATGCCTAAAGAAAAGACATTCCCATATTCTTCCTTCCACTTCTCCACAACCCTAGTGATGAAGGATTTGTGAGACAGTCAACTGAAGCTGAAAGGTGCAGTATTTATTTTTCATCCCATGAACTCCATAAAGTTGATACTATCTCATTTTAATTTGTGAATGGGTTTGATTGTTAGAAGCAATCTGAATCAGGCTTTACCTTGAACAACCTCACTAAGTAGGGATTACTGGAAACACACTATCTTTGACACTTTTTATCACAGAGGAGTGGTTATTGGATATACATCTGTTTCACTGATTTCATGGAATATGTAAGCACGCTTCTACTGGAGAAGAGGAGCCGAGGACCATTGGTTTAAAGTTGGTATTCAGTTGTTATAGATCAGTAACACATCACTTTTTTAATTAAAAAAAAAAGAAACCAGGTGACTTTCAATGTACAGGAGAGATGGGACAGATAAAATAAAGGGATAATCAGGTATGTTTCTCTAGTTTTGCATAATGTACCTGATTATCCTTTTATTTTTCTCTGTCCCATCTCTCTCGTTGTTTTGAAGTATCCAGTTTTGTAAGTTTATTTTTTTTCTAAAAATTAAAGAAAAGTAAAATGTTTATCACACATATTAATGGAAGAAAGTCCAGGTGACCGGAACTTTTTCCATTGGTATCTGTTCAATTTACAATGGGTTGGGTTGACCAATTAGAGTGCTCGTTTTTGAATGTTAATGGCCAACCATTGTATAATCAACAATAGTATACAATGCAAACATACAAGAAGAAGCAGTCCAGCTGAGTCTGCATTGTTACTACCCGTTCACCCAATATAGCAGGAACAAACTCAGATATAGCTTCCAGCTTAAATAGCTATTTTACCTCCTCTATTCATAAACTTATAAACAATACAAATCCCACCAACCTCACGCAATCTCCTAAGGTCCAGAAAAAACATTACTCCTTTCTCATTCTCACCAGAACCTACATCAACTATCCAAAAACTATTATCTAAACTCAAACCCACCACTTTTGCTGCTGACAATCTCCCTACAAAGTAACTCCAACTTACATCCAAGGCCATAGCTTACCCTGTCTCCTTACTGACAAATAGATCCATCACTGAACAAACCATTCCAACCTTGTGGAAAACCTCTTTCATCATTCCCCTTAATAAGGGTGGTCCTATACTGACCTTTCTAACTATCGTCCCATTGCAATTCTATCACCCCTATCTAAAATTCTTAAAAAATGTATTCATTGCCAACTCCTTACCTACCTTCTCTCCAATAACCTACTATCCAAAACTCAACATGGATTTCGTCCATCCCATAGCACCACCACTGCCCTACTTAATTTCACCAACACCATAAATACATACAGAAACCAAGGTAAGCTAGTTTCTGCCATTTTTCTAGACATATCCAAAGCATTTGATACAGTTTCCCACAATAAACTTTTATCTTGCCTTTCTGAGCTCAACATAGACACCTCCACCTTGCTATGGTTCAATAGTTACCTTGACAAACATCTTCAGTCTGTTAAATGGCTCAACTCTCTATCTTCCCCTCTCCCAGTCACAGTAGGTGTGCTTCAGGGTTCTATTCTTGGCCCCCTTCTTTTTAACATTTTTACAATCCAACTTCATTTAGCCACCACAAATGCTGAAATAGTTCAATATGCTGATGACGCAACCCTAATCTGCACTGTACCCAACATCCAGCTCCTACAGCAAAAAGCCCAGACATCCTTCATAGATACTGAAAACTGGTTAAATATATCTCAACTGATTTTGAATCCAAAAAAAACCCAACTTATACTATTCCACACAATAAAGATTAATGACCTACCCACCTTTTCTATATTGTCAGCCAATAAGACCCTCATCACCCCAGTCCCTGATGCAAAATTACTAGGAATTACAATTGACCAATAACTAAAATTCAGTAAATATTTATCCCAAACTATCTCCAAAAATTAGGGACCCTATATTGTTGCAAAAAGTACCTTACTTCTGAATCGAGAATTGCTATAACCAGATCACATCTCCTATCAACATTACTTTATGCATCACCAATAATAAGAAATCTAAACAAGTCTGACCTTTATAAACTTTCAATCAAAAACAGGTCATCTGCACGAAGGGCAAATGCACGGCTCAACAAGTATAGGATCCAAAGCAAAAAACAGAGCCAGCATACAGTGTTCAAAAATTTATTGTAATGAGAATTAAGTCATTACAAAAGTAAAAAAACAAACCGGTTTCGTCAGGAATAAACACAGCCTTCCTCAGTGTTGGTTACATACATAGTGGTGAACAAGAATATATATACTCACACCCAAACACTCCTCATTAATCAATTTGGTTCAATCAAAGATTTTCATTAAGACCAGGTGGAAATAATGCCCCTAATTTGATTATCCACTTTTTTTCTTTGGTGTTCAGAATCGAGTGTAACCCAGTTTTGTTTTGCTTGTTGCCAGCAATCCTATCAATTATAATAAAGGTGAATTTGGCAGAAGCATGTACTAAATGGCGTTTGTATAATGCATTATTCTGTCTCTTGTTTTTAATATTGCTGATATGTTCTGAAATCCTAATTTTGATTGGTCTGGATGTTTGTCCTACATAAAATGAACCACAATGGCAGGTGGCCAGATAAATGACCCAGTCAGTGCTACAGTTCGCGAAGAACCTGAGATCATGAACTACTGGACAATTTCTACTTGAGAATTGTTTAGTCTTATTGATCTTGTTACAGTTTGTGCAATGTCCACAAGGGTAGCAACCTATCAATGGGTCCCCTGTCATTGTTGTTTGGATAAGGTTGGGGTCATCATGCCTATGCCCGTGTTTAAAGTGGTTAAAAAAAGAACCAAGGTTTTTTCCTTTGCGAAATGAAAAAAGGCATTTATCTGGTATAAGAGTGGATATATCTGGATCATATCTGAGAATGTTCCAGTGTCTTTCTACACTATCAATCAAATGATTGGAATTTCTAGCATACGTAGTCATAAATCTTAAAGTTGGGTCTCGATTAGGTTTGTGTTGATTATATTGCAGTAAGTGATCCCTATCAAAGGAATCGACCATGTGACTGGCAGCTAAGACATAGCCCATGCCGTAACCCCTAGACTTGAATCTATTGGTAAGGTCTCTCCTATGAATCTGGTGGGAGGAATCATTGGAACAGATACTTTATAAACTTTCCACCTGTTACAACAAAGTTGCCAGATTTGCAATCAGCACCAAATCTCGTTCCCACCAATGCAAGTCCTTGCTTACTTTACACTGGCTTGAATTCCCCAGTCTTTTAAGATACCATCAACTCAATCTGGCACACCAAATACTCTATTACCCAGAGAAAACCCTTGCCCTAACTGGCCTACTATACTTCCATAACTCAAATAGGCAATTATGTTCCACCAACAAAGTCCTAATTGAAAAATTCCATGTAACTACAGCTCTGGTGAATCTTTCTTCCCCAGTGAAATTGCTAAAACCTGGAATATCCTTCCTCCTGACATCAGGCTACAAACCTGCACTCCCACTTTTAAATAACCCCTTAAATCATACCTTTTCACCAACCAGCTATGTTACTGTTATAGTCCACCTTGAACTCTTATTACATTGCAAGAGTATCATTTCCTTATTCTTCTTGTTAATTGTGTCTAATTTCTGTACTCAACTTATGCTCTTTTCCTTATGCTCCAAGTGAACACTAATGTGCTAAGGTCACATACTTTAAATCACTAGCAGTCGGTTATTTTTTTAATCTAATATTTGTTCTGTCCCTAACGTATTCAATAAGTCCTATACAACTATCTTCCTACTTTCACTAGTTTAATCATCTTATATTTTTTGTAATCATCTTACTCTGTACTTGTAAATCTTTTAACTTTTTGGCAACTGTTAATTCATTTTGACTTTTGTAACCACAGCTGTTTTTATTAACTACTGTTGATTTTGTACTATGTGGAGCTTTTCTCCCCAGACCTCTGCTGAAAATGGACACTAGTGTTCAGTCAGATTATCCCGGTAAACAAATGTAAAATAAATAAATAAATAAATAAAATTTATGAACCATATAAACTATATCTAGCTATTCCCTTAGAACTCATCTCTACTTCCTCTATTACCTATACTGCATTGCAACTACTATTGCTATTGTGCTCTCATATTACTATGTAACTGTGTATGAATGTGGCTGATTTTTAAACTCGTTCTACCAGGAATCTGCTCTGTATATGTAACCGTGAATAATTATCAATACAACTGTAAATCTGTAGGGTTAGTTCTCACTTTTGCTACTACTAGAAAATTGTTGTATTTTTTTTCTCTTTTGTGCACTTTCTCTTTTTCATATTAATGAATGAAGCTTTCATCTCCAGGCCCCCAATGAAAATTTTTTTTTGCTGACCCAATCAGCCTGTCCAAGTAAACCATACATGAGTTGACCTGGTCAGACTACCCAACTAAAAATAGTTCAAATCTGTTCAGGAATTTTCTGTAGTTCAAATTCATAGTACTTGCACATCAAAATATATTTCATGTCCCAGACCAAAATACATATCTGTGACTTTCATTCCTTTATTTTTGTGAGGCTGAAACATAGCTGAAGGCCGTGCATATCACACAACCTATTTGTTTAGTTCACTGTTAATGTTGTTTGTAAGTGGTGTGACTTAGGATAAGGCCCTCCTACTCATGCCAACAAGTGCTACTGTAGAACAGTGGAAAGAGGCACAAGGCTTTTCCCACTAGTATTATGTACAAACATTGCATGACATAAGACACATGACCACAGCAATTTCAATAGCAGCACACCTTGAAAAAGCACATGGAGGGGGTCATGGCCAAGATGAGCACTGAGTGACAGCATTTTTACTCAGCTCTGTCTCTTCAGAAATATTTTGATATGATTTTTTGTTTTTAGCTATTCCAATACAGGATTTTTTATTTCTAAATAATTCTTTAGTATATATATTTTGATAAAATATAAAAATTCTTACATAAACATTAATTTTTCCTGTCAAATTTCATTGACAAATCTTCAGCATCAAAAGGCAAAATGAGTTACACTAAAGCCTCTCACAGGAGACATTTCTAAAAAAAGGAATTACAGTCCTTATTAACTAGTTTTCAAGAACTGTCAATTAAAATGGACAAAATGGATTTAAAATTGGATGACTTCAAGGAAAAATGCACCCAGCAGATGGACACAATTCATGAAGACCTGTCACAACAGAAAAAATTTATTTCAGGAATAGAAACTGCTCTGAATGACATGGACAGCAGGATTAAAGAGAATGAACATAACATTGAATTTCTCTTAAAACAGAATTCTCTTCTACAATCAAAAGTGGATGACCTCGAGAATAGGTCACGTAGGAATAATGTAAGAATATTTGGTCTTCCAGATAACATAGAGGGTAATAGTATGGAAAAGTTCCTAACTTCTTGGTTACCTGAAATCTTGGAACTGCCAGAAGCATTATCCTGTGGCAATGAAAGGGCTCATAAGTCTTTGGTTTCTTCTAAAAATAACAAAAGTAATTCTCCTAGATCTGCCATTGTGAAATTTTTATCTTCTCATGATAAAACAAATGGTTTTAAAAGCTGCTTGGGAGAAATCACCAATTAAAATGAAAGATAATATTATTTGTTTCAAATGATTATTCACCTACTGTCATGTCAAAAAGGAAAATATTTCTACCCTTAATCAAAGAACTTAAAAGAAATCAAATAAGAGCCCATCTGCTATTTCCAGCCAGGCTGAAAATCTGTCATCAAAATGGATTTAAAAATTTTAAGATCTGGACTCAGCCATTTCTTTTATAAGAAACAACAAACTATTAGAAAAAATTGAAGATATGGATTGGGCTAGTCCCAGTCTTAAAAGAATCGCTGATAATAGTACATGGAAAAGTGTTGAATCCAAAAAGAAACTAAAGAAATGAAGAATTACTACTACTATTATTCCATCATATCGTTTTTATAATTTTTAGAAGTCCCACATTCTGTGGATATATGTTAAAATTGCAAGATTTTTAGTGAACTTCACCTTAGATTCTCTAATAACTGACCCTTTAAGTCGGGGAAAGAAAACCAGACATCTAGGTGAGCTTATTTTATTTGTTAAATTATCTTTATAACTGTATATATATTTCCCACTTGTTGTTTTGGATTTATATAAGCTAGTCTTAATGATTAAACTATGGCTGATATTATTCATAACATATCTTGGTTGCCGTGATACTATGCTTGCTGTTCTATGTTAGCATTCTGCTTTTCGGTTTAAGTATTGCTTAATAATAAATATAGTGGGGTTGGAATTGTTTTGCAGTTGAATTGTTGTTGGGTTTTCTCAATATGTGAGCTCGCCTGGAAGACACTATTGATTGAACAGTTATCTTGGCTTGCTTTTTGGGTCGTTTGTGTCCGGAGCTGCCTGCTTGATTTGGACCTTGTTGGAGAGGTCATTGTTTGTATTCGCTCCGGTTTGTGTTCAGGGGAGTTAGCGATGGTTTGCTGGAGCCTGGTATATGCTGTATGTTTACTGTTTTTTAAGAAGTGTTTGGGTTAGTACCTCTCTTTTGAGAGAGAGGTAGGTTTTGATTGTGAATTCTGCTTGTTTTTTTTTTTTTGGGAGGGGGGGATGCACTCGGTGGTGGTATGTGGAAAGGTAATGGGAGAATGTGTAATTGTTTTTCTTTTCTTACTCCTTTCCCTTTTTTGTTTTATAACCTGTGTGTTCGCATTGTTTTCCTTTCAGTGCATTGATATGTTGGTGGCATTCTCCAAGCTTTGAACACCTCTCATGCTTGTATATTAGCCTGTGAGCGAAAAAAAATCACTTAGCTTGCTTACAGGTTTCCCGCTGGAATCCTTGAAGTTTGAATTTGTTGAATCAAGCTCGAGAGTCTGCAGGTGCTCCTTCAGACAAAATGGCTTTTTCTAGTTACCTGATATAGAAACTGCCGAGACAAGGTGACCTTTAATCTCGCACATCAGCAGTTACGTAGCAAATGGAATGTTGAAATGCCGTAGTGTATTTATGTTCAATGGACCTTACCTTTGATGAAGTTTAATGGACAAATGCCTTCTTATAAGATGCTACATTACTTGGCATGTAACTAATTAAAATTGACTGGCTTCTATATTCACATACAGTTAACTGAGTCTATACAAATCTCAGGATTAATTTCATTACATTATTATATAAGGAAGTGACTATTTAGCTATGCTGGTGGTCTACAATAATGTAGTGTTGGTGGGAATAAAAAAAAGTACTTTATAATATCTAATTCCTGAAGTTTATTATAATAGCTTTGATTTATGTAAATTGAAAAAGCAACTTTCAAAAAGCAAACATGTTAATGTCACAGTCTAATAACTGATTCCTTTCAAGGAAGCTGATTCTATTTTATTTTAATATGAGTTGACTTAAAGGTATATTCTCCTTTTGATCACCTTAATTTGTCATTCCATATTTTTACCTCTTAGGATACTCAATAATAGAATTGGCAAGATACAGAAGTTACATTTAATTTAAATTCTAGATTGCAATAAGATACTTGATAGTTAGATACATTTGTTTGCTTGTTTTTTCTTGTCCGTTCTTAAAATTATTTAACTCTAATAATTTCAGACATGTTAAGAACTCCACACACTCTTATTAGTATACCCTGGAGTAAATTGTTATGATCTAAAATTAATAGTATTATTAAGTGTTTGAGTTGCATATAATGGAACAGTAAAGTTGAATAGTACTGGGGAGAAAAAGGTAAATGTTACTATGGAATGACATAGAATGATTTTTAGCATATTCTATTTATATTTCTTTGGTCTCCCTTTTAAAAGGAGACAGGCACTAATACTACTTTGAAGATTAATGTTTTCTTTTTTATGACAGATGCTGATTAGATACTGTTACTAGATTGAGAGGCAATTCAGGTGATAATATGTCACCTGAATTAGGAGTTTTAAACTCCAGATGGGTTAAGGTTGTATCTAATATAACTAATTTGAGTTATAAAATAAAGTTTTTATCAATTTGTTTGACGTTCATCATTACTCTACAATAAGCAGTGTTTCAATAATAGTCTTCTTAGCTTTACTGTTCCAGTTAATTAAAGTAATAACCTATATCATCTCTTCTAGATTCAATGATAATATAGTATTAAGGTCAATTGATTTAAATCTCTCAATATATCTCTGATATGTCAGTTTTAAAATAAATCTCTATTAACATCAATGGCTTGAATAATCCTAGTAAGAGAGGACATTTATTTAAATATCTTAAACTTCATAAATCTCAACTAGTATTTCTACAAGAAACCCATTTAATATTAAAAGACATTACCAAACTTAACATTAAACCTTATTCTTTGCTAGTAAGTTCAGAACATTCCCAAAAGAAAAGGGGGGTGGCAATTTTATGGAACAAGGCACTACTATCCTTGCCTAAAATACTTAATGTCTATAGAGACAATAAAGGGATGTTGTGTTCTATCAACATAGAAATAAACAAAAAATATATACTTTTGTGAATATTTATTGGATTCCAGGTATTGGAATCAGCACAATAAAACAACACGTAGATCAGATAGTACAATTTGCAAAAGGAAATATTATACTAGCTGGAGATTTTAACTGCATTTTAGACAATAAAGATTCTACTTCCAAAGGTAATAGATGAATTTCAGCATCTGCTAAATTATTTAAAGATTTTATAGATTCTTATTTAATGAAAGATATTAATAACTTTGTTGAGCCTAACTCTTTATTCTTTACATTCTTTTCACATAGACATAGCATCTTTTAATTTCCAATAACTTGGCAGACTCCCTAAATAGTTCTAAAGTCATGACTTGTCCCCTTTCTGATCACAACTCTATAACTTTAGAATTATTGATTAATCATATTTGAGGTATTCAAATTAATAGAATACCTGCCTGTATTACAAAATTAGAAGATTTTAAAAAATTAATTTTTACAGAAATAAAAAAATTTTATCGAACTAAACACAAATGATATTTCTGAAATATATATTTGGGATGCTTTAAAAGCATACTTATATGGGAGAATCATAAATTGGTATTATCAAAAAAGAAAACTTTGGGACAAAGAATTACTTGATATACAACTAAAGCTTGATAATTTAAAGCTTAACTATAAAGAGGATAAACACTTAAATGATAAGAAAAAAAGAAATAAATTCTCTAAACATAAAATATCTGGAAATATTAAATCATAAAACCAAGATTAATATTGAAAAATTTAAATTAATAAATTGCTCTACAAACCTTAAATCTTTAAAATTGTTAGCTAACAAAACAAAGAGGCTAAATAAAATTAATCACATTTATTCTCTCCAAAAAAGAAAAAGTTGATCTCAAATTTATATAATATCCTAACTGAATTTAGGGAATTCTTTCTAAACATTAATAAAAAATCTAACATAATCGACACTAAAGAGGACATTAAAGCTTTTATTAGTAAATATACTAAAAAATTATTGAAGAGCAAATAAATCATATAGATAAACCCATTTCTTTTAAAGACATTCAAATACAAATTGCCAAATTAAAGCAAAATACAGCCCCTGGCAATGACGGTATAATACCAGAAATATATAAATTAATCCTTAATAATGATTTAAAACATCTTCACAAAGTCTTTAACATCTCCCAGATTAGCAATGTATCCCCACCTTCTTGGAAGTATACTTTTATATATCCTATATTAAAATCTAATAAAGATCCCACTAATTGTTCCTCTTACAGACCTATTTCCCTGCTTAATATTGATTATAAAATGTTCATGTCCATCTATGCTGTCAGATTGAAAGAAATTTTACCAATTTTAGTTGATAATGATCAAACAGAATTCATAATGAAAAGGAACTCTTATGATAATATAAAAAGAACATTAACACTGATTGAATCTGTCAAACATTTAAAGAAGAGTTTAACATTGATTAATTTGGATATAAATTGTGCTTTCAGTTTCTATTAATTGGGACTACTTATTTATTCTTATGGAAGAACTAAGTTTTTCTAATAAATGTATTAATTTTATTTCACAAGTATATAATGGCAGTCAAGCTTACATTAAAAATGGCTCAAGTATTTCTCAAAATATCCCAATAAATAAAGGTACCAAACAAGGATGTCCATTATCCCCTTTACTATTCACATTAATCATGGAGCCTTGGGCTAATTTAATCAGATGGGTTAAAGATATTGTAGGTTATAAATTAAACCCTAAAGAGTATTCTAAAATACAGATGTTTGCTGATGACATTCTTCTAACCCTTGGTGGCAAAAACTCTTCCATTCACGCTCTCTTTAAAAATATGAATCTCTTTCAAAAAGTATCTGGCCTAGCTTTTAATAATAATAAAACCCAAATTCTTTTAATTGGACCAAATAAGTTTGATTTACATGATGATTTCAAAAGATACTTGTCACAGTCTGATCAAATGTTGTATTTAGGTATTATAATTACTAATAATATTAAAAATATTATTCAACTAAACTATAATAATAGTCTTTTGACAACTGAGAAATTAATAAAACAATGGAATCAAATACCGTTCTCTATGGATGAAAGACTTTCAATCATTAAAATGATTCTTCTTCCAAAAATATTATATATACTTCAATCTATACTGTTACCTCCTCCAAATTGTGATAATAAAGAAAATAAATTCAATGTTCCAAAAATTCCTCTGGTTCCCTAATAAGCCCAGAATTGCATTAAGTTTTCATATGAAAAGCTGGGATAACGGTGGCATAGCTATGCCATATTTAGAATTGTATGCATTCTCATCAGTAATTAAAACTATATCCCTTCCTATAGACATAAAGTATCAAGCTAAATGGAAAACTCTACTTGAGTTATTAGCAATAGATATTATAAAAAATAATATTCCTCAAAAACTGGATTTAGTAAATATTCTATTTATTTGGATTTTAAAAGATTATTTCTCAGTATTTTCTTCTCAGAATTTCAAAAGTAACTTCTTAACACTCCTAAAATCTTTTAAAAATTATATTCTTAAATTTAGCTTGTATAAGGATTGATTATTTCTCCTTTTTCCCATAGTATATTCACAAGGAGTCCTCTTTTCTTCAGATTTACAAAAAATGACCTCTTTTCAACAAGAACAATTATTTTTTTGGTATCAGATGATGTTAAATAATAACTTGAAATCAATAGATACACTTAAGGCAGACTTCCAATTTGACTCATTTTCATAGTTAGACTTACAGGAAGGAAGGAAATATATACTAAACAAAATTGATTTAATGCCTGCTTCAAATAAACAAGTAATATCCAGTTTAATATAATATATGATATTATCAATATAAAACATTCCCCCTGCTAAAAATAAACTTTCATATATATATATATATATATATATATATATATATATATATATAAAGCTATCAAAAAGGATTTAGCTATATCACCTGATAGTCATTGGAACTACTATCTCCTAATCAATAACCAACCTCCTATGAATAATGACAAAATAAATATAGTTAAATCTGCCAGTGTAACTACATCTTCTCTTAAATGGAGAATATTTACATGGAAGTATTTATATAGGTAATTCATCACTCCTCTTACTTTGAGTTAAATTAGCAAAAAAGATGTTATATGTTGGAGATTTAAAACGTAATTAAATGCTGATTGGTCCCACATATTTTCTGAATGTATAGTATTAAAAAATTTTGGGAAGAAGTTAATATTTTTCTACAAGCAATTTTCACAGACAAATTCACATTATCTAGATCACTGGTTTTATTCAACAAACCAGTTCCTGCCTGTGTTAGTATTTCCAGTTACCCATTAATTTGGTCCATATTATCTGTAGCCAGAAAGACAATTACAAAAAATTGGAAATCTACTTCCTCTTCCTCAATACAAGAATTTAAACATTTGAGTTCTGATGCTTGTCACTTGGAAATGCTTACCATTGAATCTAGATCTACTAAAATTAAGACTACACCTAATTCCTGGAACAAAATATATAATCTATTAAAAAATTGGTTTAATACTCTTATAAATATCCAAAGATTTGTAAATACATCTGTACATTTATTCAATTCGTATGGTGAACTTTTTTGTAAATAGTTGTTTAGTAATGGTTGAATTTTGTAACTTTTATATATATATATATATATATATATATATATATATATATATGTGTGTGTGTATATATATATATATATATATATATATATATATATATATGTGTGTGTGTGTGTGTGTGTGTGTGTATTTAAAATTGTTCAGTTTCTTTGAGGTTCATTGTCTGATCAATATTGTTTCAATAAAATTGTTTTAAAAAAAAAGCACATGGAGGAGACACTAAGACACTAAAGTTGCAAAAGTCCACATTCTGAATTGCTGGTAATAAGATGTGCTCTATTGACTAGATTTTTTCACATAAATATTTTATTATTTTGTTAACCAACTAAATGCAATCCTTTTTTCAGGGGTGGACCAGCAGCACTGCCTGGTTAAGCCCAAATACTTGATTCCAGCACAAAATGGTAAATAATAAAAATTTTAATTAACTATTTGGTAAAAAGATTACTTATTTACTGTAACGTCTTGCTGTTTATCACCTCAGTTTTCTAGAATATTTATTTTATGTTTATTTGTTCATATAGTGTTAGTTTTAGTGTATACTGTGCCATACAGTATTTTGTTTTCTGAAAATGTCAGTTTTTTCATAAGCATTCTTTTGCTTCTCATTCATCTCCCTTATATTTCATTTAAATGTGACCTCTGCATTCCTTTTCTTTTGGTCAGAGTGTTAACTGATACTTTAAAAACAATGTCAAGTCACTGTTTAATTAACCTTGAAGGTAATTGCTGAATGTCTTTATTTTGCTAGTAAAAGTTCTGTTTTAATAAAGTTCTCATTTCTACTGGTGTTTAAAAATAATCACATTGAATTGCATGCATGTACACTGCAAAGACGTTCTCCATAATCCTGATTACTTTTCCTTCAAATTCTCCCCCATGACTTCCAGGACCATGTGCTCAACTAGCTTGAGTAATCCACCCTTTTATTTAATCATCTGTCCTTTGCAATTGATTGTCTGAAATGTCAGTGTGGCTAACATGTGCATTCTTTTTTCCAAAACAGACAAGGATTCTCTTCTCCTTGTCATTAAGGATCACAGTTAATCCTGGAATCAATTTGGACTCTCTGACAGCCTCCACAGAGATTATACCTAATGCAGGTAATACAGGGTTTTTATACAGATATTTAAAACATTTTCCTGAATCCTGTAATACTTCTCAGTTTTTTTCAGGGCAGGTGGCTGGCACTCTAGATTTTAGAATGCTGTGTCGAAAACATCCATTCTTAAGTGTTAGAAGAACAGATAGAACTATACGATGTTTGAGGTCCTCTTAGTACACAAATTACAGCTAACTCTTTTCCAATGCAGAGATTTCCCTTGTCCTTCATTTGAAATGGTCCCTCATTAAATTTAAAGTATTGCTGAATTCCTCCAGAAGGAAGCCTGAAGAGAGGGTCTCTTGGTTGTCTGTGTCATATCTCATGGAAAAAGAGATATCCAAAGCTTATGCTAAGTCCTCTGTCTTTAAGTCTAACTCATAAAAACTGGATAGAGAAGGCTCTCCTATCCATTTAGGAGGTGGACCACCACAGACAGGACATTACGTAAGTTCTTTGCCAAGTCATTATGCACTCCTCTGCATACCTTCTATAGTCAAATTCTAAACATGGTGAGACGGGCACTTGAGCTTCTGGCATGGAGCCGAATTTCTCCAAGAAAGCCACTGGAAATTTCTCAGTCTGAAAAACTTAAACAAATCTTTTGGATTACTGCATGTCAAAACATTCATGATATCTATTCATTGAACCAATTCCAGAGCAGCAGACACTACCTTTGGCATATGGGTATCCTTGGTAGGTACATTGGAATAAGATGTGAAGGCATATACAGTTATAGTTTTGAAGAACCAGCCTACTTTTATACTATAATGCTTTGAGACTATGCAATAGCTCTATCAAACAGGCAAACAGAGACCATGTGTAACAGATGGCCCACAAGTTGTGATGTATTATTCTGTCTGTCCATCCATCTACACCTCCACCTATTTATCCATCGGTTGGGGGGCACTCACTGCACCCACTGTATGTCAATCATAACCCTTCTCTTTGGTCAAGTAAGCCATTTGTTCCCCATCACTAAGGCATCAGAAGGGGCCATCATTCAAACAGCAATGAGGGGTGGTTCAGGCATTTTTCTTCTTTACCCTCTGCCCAAACCACACTCACCCAGTAAGGCACTGGGGAGAAACATGCAATGGGCCACCCAGGTCTATATTAGGATGTTCAAACGTCAAAAGAGCGAACACTCTTACATCGACACAGAATAACCAAAACTAAAAAATGTCAAATGGCCAGAACAGTGATTTCTTTCCCCAAAGAAAAAAATCGCTGGGCCAAAAAAAAAAAATCGACAGACAAAATAAAGTGAGGGCCTCCCCCCCCAAACCCCCTGATGAGGGGGGCTGTGCCTCCCACACCCCCCTACTTAAATATACCAACTCTGAGACTACACTACAGTGGAGGAAATGGCAAAGTCCCAGCAATGGCCAAATGATTTTTTCACCTGGGAAAAAAATTGCTGTTCTGGCTGTTCGACATTCAGTACTTTTGGTTATTCCGTGTCGATGCAACAAAGTTAGCGCTTTTGACATTTCAACATCCTAAAATAGACCCAGCTACCCACAGAGAACATCCCCTTACTTCCACAAGGGGTGCTGTCCCCCCATTTTATTTAATTCAGGGTTGTAGATAGCCAGCACATATCTTGGTAAGCTGTAGGCATAAGGTAGGAAGTCAGTCCTGGATAAGATTCAGGTCTATCTCAGGACATGTAAGCATGCTCAAAGTATCACACACACCTTAGTTTAAAGCAGAGAAATACATGTATGTCAAGTATTTTCAGAACAGAAAGAGCTATCACTGAAAATCCATGTAGTAAAAGGAAGAGCGTGAAAACTCCATGCAGAATACATAGAGCTGAGAGCCAAATGAGATAACCAAGCTTTCTGAGGCAGAACCAATGTATCACTGTGCAAGCCATACCACACGTAATACCATCTGCACTGCCAAAGAATAAACTTTGCCCACTGCAATGCCACTGACATGAGTTTCAGATATGCATGCATGTATGTGTCATATGTACACATGCATATGCATACCTGTGCAAATACAGACACATGCACACACACAAATATACATACTATATTAGAATAATAACTTCACATACTTTAGTGCACTACTGTACTGCCTTTGTGGGATACTTGCCCATAACAGGAATTCATTTTAGACACTTATGTCGTAATATCCATCTCTGTACAACTACATGCTAGGACTGATAGGAGTATAAACATATGGTTGTCAGTGAAGAAAACAGACTAGGAAGGTTTTATATACATGAGTTATGCATACCATTCAACTATTCATGTACAGCATCTAATACTGTGTGAATAATAAGAGACAGGGTTCCACAGGGTCCCTTTAGCTGAAAGCCTGCAGTACAAGAAGAGCTTCTGTAGCAAAACCAATGTTCCTCATTATTTTTTAATGCATTCATATTATTAGAGCGCTCTGTAAACAGGTATAAGGTGCTGATGCTATATGTGTTATTG